>NC_041385.1:417345116-417446386 GCF_002162155.2 Triticum dicoccoides
GCCGCCGCCTTGCGCGCCCCGCGCCGCTCGCCGGAGCCGCGCCACCCTGCGCCGGCGCCGCCTCCCGTTGCCCTCGCCTCCAACTCCGGCCGGAGCCCTCGCCGGAGCACTCGCCGGAGCCGCTGGACCCGTCGCCCCGGCCTGGAGCAGATCCACCAGGCCCGCCATCCAAATGCGCCCCCGAGCCGCCTGGATCTCGCCGCCCCGGATCTCCTCGTCCCGTTGACTTTTCGCGGAGGTGAAATTGACTAAGTCCCCGAATCTGCAGTAATTATCATGCCATGTTCATCGCATCGTGTCTCTGCATCTGTAGCTCCGTTTTGTGCGTGTAATATGTCAAATTGTTCGCCTCGATGAGTACATCATTTCATTCCATTGCATCATATTCATTTGATGTCATCTAGATGCCCGAATCATCGTTGCAAGAGTGCTTCATGATGTTAATCTGCTGAAACTGTTATAACGAGCTCTTTTGTCATTTTTGCCATGATTGATGTGTGCATCCTATGAGGTTGATGTCTACATGTGTTTTGAACTATGCCATGTCTTGTTTACAGTGGTGCTTACCATGTATTTTTGTGATCAATGTGGTGACTAACACAAGCATGCAAACTAGGTATCGTGATGTTGCTAATTTTAGTCCCTGTTCTGCTGTTATTTTGATGCCATGTAAACATGATGCTACAGAGAGACCCATGCTTATTTTGAGATACTTCAGTAAGGGTGTTTTGAACATATAGTTATGCTCTATCCATTAATGCCCCTTTTGCAATTATGGAGTAGTCTAGCATGTCATTTTCGTGCTCTACTTTTGCTTCAAAATGTTTCCTGGCAGATTGTTTACATGTTATTCAATTTTGCCAAGGTTGTTGTAGTTGATCCTTGCATGCTATGAACTTGTTCTTACCTTGATTTGTTTCACAAACATGCCTTCTTACTGTTGATTGCCTTGCCATGCCATGTATTGCTCTGTGGTGAGTGGTACAAGCTCATCTACATGCCTTCATAATTCTGTTTCTGCCATGTTTGAATCTGTAATATAACTTGCCATGTTTACATGGGTGCCATCATATTTTCTGGTCCTTTTTGGCTCATGGTCACTAAGGGACTTTTGATCTATGCAATTATTAGATTCATGCAATGCCTTTGTTTGCCATGATAAGTTCCTGTAACATGTTGTTTGATAGCTCTAAACATTGCAACCTGATGTTATTTTCTGCAAAGTCTGAACTGTTATTACTTGCAATCTTGCCATGTGTGTTTGAGCATGTTCTAGTGATTTCTGGAGATAGCTCAGTGTTCATGTTTTGTTATGCTTTACCTGTACATCATGCCCATGCCTTTTGTTTTTTCTTATTGAGGTCCTGTAGCATGTTGTTTTGTTGCTTGCAATATGCCTAGTTGCTGTTTTGGACAGCTTGTCCTTTAAACTTGTATGGAGTGTATGTGTTTGAACCGTTGCTCCGTTTTGAGTGTTCTCTATATGAAACTTGCTTAGAATTGCATGTAGCTTCATATTATCATGTTGCATCCTTGTTTTGAGGTGTTTGCTTGATGTTTGTATGCATTTTGCATCAATGCCATGTTTAACTTGTTTTGCTCATATCTTCTAGGCCGTAGCTCCGAACTAAATGAACTTTATATGTAACTTGACTAGAATCTCGTGTAGATCATCTTTGTGCATCTTAACTTGCTGTTTAACAACTTGAACATAAGGTTTATTCAGATCTGGACCAACTTCGAAATTTGCATATGAGGACTTACCGAAATTGTTATATGTTGTTCCCGGCCTCATTTAAACTTGCCTTGATGTGTTGCTCTTGTTTGCATCATCTCTTGCCATGAGTAGCTTCATGTAGTCTTGTCTTGCATCATACTTGTTTGTGCATCATGTCATGTTTATGTGTGGTGTGTTTACCATGTTGTGTGCTTCTTTTCGATAGTTCCTGTTTCGTTGCGATCGTGAGGATTCGTTCGTCCACGCTTGGTTGGGCTTCATCCGTTCGTATTCTTCATGGACTCGTTCTTCTTCCTTGCGGGATTTCAGGCAAGATGACCGCTACCCTGGATCTCATTACTATCATTGCTATGCTAGTTGCTTCATTCTATCGCTTTGCTGCGCTACCTATCACCTGTTTATCAAGCCTCCCATATTGCCATGAACCTCTAACCTTTGATACCTTTCCTATGCAAACCGTTGTTTGGCTATGTTACCGCTTTTGCTCAGCCCCTCTTATAGCGTTGCTAGTTGCAGGTGGAGTTGAAGACTTCTCCATGGTGGACAGGATTTTGGTTGGGATATCACAATATCTCTTATATTATTAATGCATCTATATACTTGGTAAAGGGTGGAAGACTCGGCCTTATGCCTGGTGTTTTGTTCCACTCTTGCCGCCCTAGTTTCCGTCATACCGGTGTTATGTTCCCGGATTTTGCGTTCCTTACGCGGTCGGGTGATTTATGGGATCCCCTTGACAGTTCGCTTTGAATAAAACTCCTCCAGCAAGGCCCAACCTTGGTTTTACCATTTGCCTCACCACCACCTATACCTTTCCCTTGGGTTGGCCAACCCAAGGGTCATCTTTATTTTAGCTCCTATCGGGATTTGTCGGTGCATCGGGCGGCTTTGCTGGTCTTGTTTTACCATTGTCGAAATGTCTTGTAAACCGGGATTCCGAGTCTGATCGGGTCTTCCTAGGAGAAGGAATATCCTTCGTTGATCGCGAGAGCTTATCATGGGCTAAGTTGGGACACCCCTGCAGGGTATAATCTTTCGAAAGCCGTGCCTGCGGTTATAGGCAGATGGGAATTTGTTAATGTCCGGTTGTAGATAACTTGACACCAGATCCGAATTAAAACGCATCAACCGTGTGTGTAGCCGTGATGGTCTCTTTTCAGCAGAGTCCGGGAAGTGAACACGGTTCTTGGGTTATGTTTGACGTAAGTAGGAGTTCAGGATCACTTCTTGATCATTGCTAGTTTCACGATCGTTCCTTTTGCTCTCTTCTCGCTCTTATTTGCGTATGTTAGCCACCATATATGCTTACTCGCTGCTGCAACCTCACCACTTTACCCCTTCCATTCCCTTTAAGCTTTGCTAGTCTTGATACCCATGGTAATGGGATTGCTGAGTCCTCGTGGCTCACAGATTACTACAACAACAGTTGCAGGTACAGGTTCATGCGATGATCTTGGCGCGAGCGCGATGTTTGCTTGTCTTGGAGTTCTTCTTCTGCTTCTTCTTCGATCAGGGGATAGGTTCCAGGTCGGCAGCCTGGGCTAGCAGGGTGGATGTCGTTTGAGTTTCTGTTTGTGTTTCATCCATAGTCGGATGTTGATCTTATGTATTGTGATGTTGTATTCGAGTGGCATTGTATGCCTTATGTATGTATCCCCATCTATTATGTAATGTTGATGTAATGATATCCACCTTGCAAAAGCGTTTCAATATGCGGGTCTATCCTTGGTGGGACCTTCGAGTTCCTTTTGGATAGGGTCGCATATTGGGCGTGACAAACAATGCGGCGACTCTTCTTCTATGTTAAAAACCAACTATGTCCGGATTCCCGATCCCTCCATGCCGGATTCCCGCGGTGGGACGGACGGTAATCAAATACCGAACCTAAAGTCAGGCATCGGACCAGATTTGTTGGAAAGCGTCCAGCAAACCAAGCTTCCGAATCCGGAAGCTTCTTGGCCTTTGAGCCTCAGATCGGGCGGGGTTACGAACTTGATTCCACCGGCCCACCCAAACATAAGCGATCTATCTCAAATACGGCAAGAGCCCGATGAAACAATACATCATTACTGGGCCAGATTCCTCCTGGTTATGAACAGGATAAAGGACTGCCGTGAAGAAAGCGCGATTTCAATCTTCTGCAACAATTGCACGGACAAGGGAATCATAAACGCCATTAGTCGTCGCGAAGTTGCGGCCTGGTCTTTTTCCGCCATCTTGATTTGGTGGCCTCCGAAGTACCTCTCAACTATATTATAAACAATCGCTATGCAACGGGCAGGATTGCAAAATGGGTCATTGAGCTCTTACCATTTGACATAACCTACAAACCACGGCGAGCTATAAAATCGCAAGTTCTGGCTGACTTCGTCGCCGAATGGACCGAAGCCGAACTCCCTAAAGAGTATGGTGCGTACTCCAATTGGATCATGCATTTCGACGGATCCAAAATGTTGGCTGGCTTGGGGGCTGGTGTCGTCTTGACGTCCCCAACTGGAGACACAGTCCAATATGTACTTCAAATAATGTACATGGACTCCAACAACGCAGCCGAATACGAGGCCCTCCTACACGGCCTCCGGATGGCAATCTCCATGGGCATTCAGCGCCTAGAGGTGTTCGGGGATTCAAACCTCGCAATATCCCAAGTAAATGGAGACTTTGACGCCAAAGATCCGAAAATGGCAGCTTACCGCAACGCCGTCCTAAAAATGTCAGCTCGGTTCGAAGGACTCGAATTCCACCATGTAGCCCGGGATAATAACCAGGCAGCAGACGTGTTAGCACGCATCGGCGCAAAACGCGACGCCGTCCCTCCAAACATCTTCCTGGAATGGCTCTTTAAGCCATCCGTATTATGGGAAGAGGAGTCTGGAAATAACAATCCGGAGCCAGCTGCAGCACCTAACTCAGACAATTCTGACACAATCGGCGGCTCAGCAAATGAAATAACACCTTCAGCCCACGAAATAATGGCAGTAATTACCCCGTGGATGGAACCATTCCTAGCCTACTTAATTAGGCAGGAACTTCCCGAAGACCAAAATGAGGCCCGCTACATAGTTCGGCGATCTAAAGCCTACAAGGTCCATGAGGGAGAACTTTATAAGAAAAACACAACCGGAGTCCTTCAAAGGTGTATCTCCGAAGAGGAAGGGCGTAATCTCCTGGCTGAAATTCACGCCGGACTTGGCGGGCACCACGCTGCAGCCTGGGCCCTTGTAGGCAAGGCCTTCCGTACAGGATTTTATTGGCCGACAGCCCGGGCAGATGCTCATGACTTAGTCCAACAATGCGTCGGTTGCCAGCTCTTTGCTAATCAGAGCCACATGCCACCCACCGCCCTCAAAACTATACCCGTCACCTGGCCGTTCGCGGTCTGGGGGCTTGACATGGTTGGACCCCTTAAAGGGGGAACCCACAAGCACAAATACTTATTGGTCATGGTGGACAAATTCACCAAATGGATTGAAGCCAAGCCGGTTAAAACGGCAGAATCCGGACCTGTGATAGATTTTATATCCGGGGTAGTACACCGTTTTGGCGTCCCCCACAGCATCATCACTGACAATGGCACGAATTTCACGGCCAACGAGGTTAAACTCTGGTGCAAAAATATGGGCATCAAGCTCGACTACGCTTCAGTCTATCACCCCCAAACTAACGGTCAAGTCGAGCGAGCAAATGGTCTAATCATGAGCGGCATCAAACCCAGACTAGTGCGGTCCCTCAAGGAATCTAACACGCATTGGGTAGAGGAGCTCGACTCCGTACTCTGGGGGCTGCAGACCACGCCAAACCGAAGTACCGGATTCACACCATTTTTTATGGTGTACGGAGCAGAGGCAGTTCTACCCTGCGAATAATTCATGACTCACCTCGCGTGCACATGTACGAAGAAAGAGAAGCCGAGCTGGATCGGAGGACAGTTTGGACGCCTTAGAGGAGGAGCGGAACGTGGCAATAGCTCGTTCCGCATTTTATCAACAGCAGGCTCGAAGCAGAGAAGTACGGGCCAAAGCTTACAATGTTGGCGAACTTGTTCTACGCCTGCCGGACAAGAAAAAGGACAAACTTAAGCCCAAGTGGGAAGGTCCCTTCATCATCGACCAAGTCCTGACCGGCGGAGCATACCGTCTACACAACGCATCTGACAACCGACTCGAGCCGAACCCATGGAGCGCAGCCCGTCTCCGAAGATTCTACGCCTAATGCCGGACTTAGAGTTCGTCTCACTCCTCCGTCCACCTTTTTACATTTTCACTGTCTATTGTCCCCCTCTTTCTTCCCACTTTTTTTCCAATACCTTGGATAGGCTGATTTGCGCATTGTTCGCACACACTTGATGTGCTCCTAGCACTCATTATACCTGGGGGCTTCTTTAACAGAAGCTTATTTATACGGGCTTCATGCCCAACACATGTGTCATACTTCCGCATGTACCTTTTATTCACCATTATATGCATCGATATGACTTCAGTTTTGGCCAAGCTGGGTTGCCTGGCTCCTGTGCTTACCCCTACGTTCCCGATTGTTCGGCTAGGAGGTAAAGGGAGCACCTCTGCGATTGTTACTGCCGGGTCAGCCGGATGTGTACCTCAGACTGGGTGAAGCCGAAAGCTAGCGTTCTTAAGAGAATATTCGGTTGGTGACTTGAAAGATGATTTATTACTTACTTATTTATTTGCCCCCAGATGGTTTTTATGCTATTTTCGCAGTCTGGACATGCACTTTAGGGCATGCCTCCCAGGGAAAGGAACCCTTAACGGAACTATTCTCCCTGGAAGATGTTTCTTACTAACCATGTAATATAACATAGCTAGTTGGGCACTTGTCTGATAAAGCAATTATGACCCCGACGCCTTGTCTCCACGCATGCCCCGGTTCTTCTATAACCGTAAGGGTATTCGGACACACTCCGGACTGTTGGGTCCCGAGGTTGAAGCAAAAAGGTCCGCAAAGATAAACGATCTACAATCCGGCTAGAAGGCATTTTACATGTCATTTCAAATTACATAGTCAAACTGACTGATTGTACTCCTCTTCAATCCCATCTAATAGGCTGTCTAATTTACAGTCCTGTTGGGAATATTTCGCGGCCAGTTCTACTTGGCCGTACATCAAGCTCACAGGGATCTCCTTCCCATCAGGCCCCGCAGGTCTGACCTCGGCCATGTGGTTTGGGTCAGCCTTTGGGTACCGCGTCTTCACCATGGCCCAGGCCTCCCTGGCGCCTTGACGGCAGGCCGATATCTTCCACAGACGGAGGCATCGCCGTGCTCCCTGAAGCTTCTCAGCAAGCCCTCCAAGGCCCTCGGGTAGGGAGACGGAAGGCCATAAAGCCTGAACGACGCCACTCATCGCCTGCCGAACACGTTCGAGCAGTTGCACCAGCTCGGGAAGTTGGTCACCCGTTGAACCAGGCATTTCCTCCGCAGGGCGACCTGTGAGCACACCTAAAGACACATTTCTGTCAATCGACTTCCTCGCCGAATTCTTCTTTTCAAAGGAATTTGCTCAAGCACTTACTATAAATGCCGCGACGAAGCCGCTGATTCTCCTTCACGGAGCCAGACAGCTGGGCCCGAACACCTTTCAGCTCTTCTCCTAGCTGGGTGTGGGCATCTTGGAGCTTGTTTCTCTCCTGCTGCACCTTCATAAGCACCCTCTCGCCAGCCTTTAGCTGACGCAGGAGCTGTTGCTTGTCCAGATCTAGTTCGGCGCCCTCTGCAATATTATTGTCAGATTTACGCACACGCCACACTTTGTTAACTACTTATCTTTTCGAAGTACGTATTACCAGCGGGGGTCTCTGTGGCTCCCCCTGTGGTGGCTAGTGCGGCCTCAAGTTGGGCCTTGCACTCTTGGAGCTCCTGGGACAGGTGGGTATTCTTCTCTGTAAGATCCTGCATAATAAATGATCCTTAAATCAGTTATTTTAACTATTTTAAGTCTCGGGGGCTACTAGCATATATAACTATTAAAATTACATACCTGTATGTCCTTCACATACTGCTCTGTGGCTCTGGTTAAACCATCTTGAGCAGCACGGAGATGTGTGTTTCCCGCATCAAAGGCATTCAACGCCTCCGGGGAGAAACACGCGTCACGAAGAACTGTCCGGCGACGCCTATGATTCATGGCGCTCTCCACCTCAGACCGGGTGGCGGACAGCCTATCGGCATCCTCCGTCGGAGGAGCATCCGGCTCTTGCCTTGTGTTCGCCTCCACTTCCGGACCACGCGATGGAGCATGGCTGGCGGAGGCTTGATTGGCAACCTCTCCGGACACTGTCCGGCGAGCGCTCTTTCTCCTGGAAAAAGTTATGAGCATTAATATACCTCCTAGGGATCCTTCCCTTAAAAACAACGGTGCGCTGTACCGTTGCGGCGATGTTTTGATTCGCGTCGCACTCCTCTTCCGCCTGCTGGGCCGAACTGACCCTTGCTGGTCAGCCGCCGCAGGATCGGCTTCCCGCCTTAAAGGCACCTCCTGCGATGCACCATCAGTATAAGATGGTCAGAATTGAGCACGGATCAAATGATGGTGTCAAGACCTCGGTCGTAGTCACCTGGGAGGCTGGAAACAAACCAGGGTAGTCAGCCATAATGGCGACTAGGGCATTGTCCACGCTAAGTTGGTGGAACACCCCGTCAATCATCTCCACCTTTATGTCCGAATCCTCTTCGGAGGTCGGATCAAGGGATCGTTCCGGATCCTCGGGCTGTGGAGTTAGGCTTCGTATGCCCTCCACGTCCCGGTGCAGCTCCTGCGTCGAAATCACAAAGTAAAGTACTTGACTTTGGAAGTATGGATCGGGTAGATAAACGTCCGCTTACCCAGCTCCGAGGGTTATTCATGGAGAATCCGTTCAATGGATTCGTGCGGAGAAGGTCCTCCTCCTCCCCCTTGTACAAGCCGGACAGGATCTTTGCCAGATCGGCTGCCGAGCTCGACCCTCTGCGGCCATGACGGGTGGCGTCGTCTTCCCCGTTGAAATCCCACATAGGGTGGCCCCTATATTGGAGTGGCTGCACCCCTCGCATAATGCACGTGGCCATGATTCCAATCATGGTCAATCCGGAGTGGGCCAGTAACCTAATCTGGCCCATCAGATAATGGACGCTCCCATCCTCCTCCCGTCGAGGGCTCCGCGGGCGCCAACTCAGGCGTTTCTTCAAGGGAGCATTGCTGAACTCCGGGAGGCCGATCCGAACTGGATCCGACAGAGGGGCGTCCTCCATGTAGAACCATTCCGAAGGCCAGTCTTCGGACGCCTTCTTCGGGGTGCCGGATAGATATCCGGTCCCAACGATGCGCCATATTTCGGCTCCACCCACTTGATATATCGACCCCTCATAGAAACGGGGTACGAGGCAAAACAATCTCTTCCACAATGAAAAATGGGGCTCGATGCCCAGGAACAGCTCGCAAAGAGCTACAAAGCCCGCGATGTGCAAAATGGAGGCAGGTGTGAGGTGGTGAAGCTGGAGTCCGTAGAACTCCAGGAGCCCCCGGAGAAATGGGTGTATGGGAAATCCGAGTCCCCTTATTAGATAAGGGACGAAGCATACCCGCTCTCCTTTGGAAGGGTTGGGGACGCTCTCCGCCTGCTTTCCACCCTTGAAGGTGGCCAGTCCGGCTCGAACCGGAACCATGAAAGCTGGGGGAAGATATCCCTCGGTTTGGAGCGCCACTAGCTCGCTGTGTGGAACTGAGCATCTCCCCCAATCTCCTGGCTTAGGGCTGGGAGCGCGAGAGGAGGATCCGCGTTGACTATCCATGATGGAATGGATTTTTGTCAGAGGCGCTTCAATGAGAACTTGCGGATGGAGGATGGTGTGAGATGGATCTAGATCCTCGCCTCTCTTATAGGCGGCTCATTCGCACGGCTAGGGGGTAAAATGTAAAATACCCTAGCTTTTCGCATTCATACGACACGTGGAGGAAGGCCATTATTGGGCGTAGAAGCCAAGGAGCGCAACATTTATAAGGAAGCCAGACACTATTTGACAGGAACATGAAGTTTGAAGGAGAACCCGCCTTGCAACGCCGAAGACAATATACGCGCCGGACTCGTCGTCGCTGAAGCCCGGTTCGGGGGCTACTAAGGGAGTCCCGGACTAGGGGGTGTCCGGATAGCCGAACTATCATCATCGGCCGGACTCCAAGACTATGAAGATAGAAGATTGAAGACTTCGTCCCGTGTCCAGATGGGACTTTCCTTGGCGTGGAAGGCAAGCTTGGCGATACGGATATGTAGATTTCCTACCATTGTAACCGACTCTGTGTAACCCTAGCCCTCTCCGGTGTCTATATAAACCGGATGGCTTTAGTCCATAGGACGAACAACAATCATACCATAGGCTAGCTTCTAGGGTTTAGCCTCCTCGATCTCGTGGTAGATCCACTTTGTAACACACATCATCAATATTAATCAAGCAGGGCGTAGGGTTTTACCTCCATCAAGAGGGCCCGAACCTGGGTAAAACATCGTGTCCCTTGTCTCCTGTTACCATCCGCCTAGACGCACAGTTCAGGACCCCCTACCCGAGATCCGCCGGTTTTGACACCGACACTATACCAAGCATCTTTTAAGTTTCTCCTTGTCTTTGCTTGAAGTGAAGAACTTCAAACTCGGGAGACAAAGAGCGGACAAAGGACTAGCCATAACAACAAAAATAAACTAACTAACACACGAGCACACAAGAGGCAAGCGAAATAAAAGAGAGGAGATTGGGAAAGAGAGGGCGAATAAAACGACAAGGGTGAAGTGGGGGAGAGGAAAATGAGAGGAAAATGGCAAATAATGTAATACGAGGGAGATGAGTTTGTGATGGGTACTTGGTATGTCTTGACTTGAGCGAAGACCTCCCCGGCAATGGCGCTAGAAATCCTTCTTGCTACCTCTTGAGCATTGCGTTGGTTTTCCCTTGAAGAGGAAAGGGTGATGCAACAAAGTAGCGTAAGTCTTTCCCTCAGTTTTTGAGAACCAAGGTATCAATCTAGTAGGAGGTTCCTCAAAAGTCCCACGCACCTACACAAACAAACAAGAACCTCGCAACCAACGCGATAAAGGGGTTGTCAATCCCTTCACGGTAACTTGCGAAAGTGAGATCTGATAGAGATAATAAGATAAGATAAATATTTTTGGTATAAACCCCATCTTTTTATCCTCGATGGAAACAATACAATACGTGCCTTGCTTCCCCTGCTGTCACTGGGAAAGGACACCACAAGATTGAACCCAAAGCTAAGCACTTCTCCCATTGCAAGAAAGATCAATCTAGTAGGCCAAACCAAACTAATAATTCGAAGAGATTTGCAAAGATAACCAATCACACATAAAAGAATTTAGAGAAGATTCAACTATTTCTCATAGATAAACTAGATCATAAACCCACAATTCATCGGATCTCGACAAACACACCGCAAAAAGAGTTACATCGAATAGATCTCCAAGAAGATCGAGGAGAACTTGGTATTGAGATTCAAAGAGAGAGAAGAAGCCATCTAGATAATAACTATGGACCCGAAGGTCTATGGTAAACTACTCACAACTCATCGGAGAGGCCTTGGAGATGATGTAGAGGCCCTTCGTGGTCGATTCCCCCTCCGGCGGAGCGCCCACGAAGGCTCCAAGATGGAATCTCACGGATACAGAAGGTTGCAGTGGTGGAATTAGGTTTTCATGGTGCTCCTGGATGTTTTCAGGGTACGGGAGTATATATAGGCGAAGGAAGTACGTCGATGGAGCCACGAGGGGCCCACGAGGGTGGGGGGTGCGCCCACCCCCTTAGGGCGCACCGGGCGCCCTCAGGGCCGCCTCGTTCGCTTCTTGACGCCCACTCCAAGTCTCCTATGTTGCGTTTGTTCCAGAAAGATCGCTCCCGAAGGTTTCATTCCGTTTGGACACCATTTGATATTCCTTTTCTTCGAAACACTGAAATAGGCAAAAAAACAACAATTGGGGCTGGGCCTCCGGTTAGTAGGTTAGTCCCAAAAATGATATAAAAGTGTAAAGTAAAGCCAATAAACATCCAAAACGGGTAATATAATAGCATGGAACAATCAAAAATTATAGATACGTTGGAGATGTATCACCATATCACATCACAGCAAGCCCTTCAAAAACAAGTTAGACGTCCTCTACTTTGTTGTTGCAAGTTTTACATGGCTGCTACGGGCTTCTAGCAAGATCCGTTCTTACCTACGCATCAAAAACCACAACGATTTTTCGTCAAGTGTGCTGTTTCAACCTTCAACAAGGACCGAGCGTAGCCACACTCAATTTAACTAAAGTTGGAGAAACAGACACTCACCAGCCACCTATGTGCAAAGCATGTCGGTAGAACCAGTCTCGCGTAAGTGTACGCGTAATGCCGGTCTGATCCGCTTCATCCAACAATACCGCCGAATCAAAGTATGACATGCTGGTAACATATGACCGAGGTGTTCTACTCGTGCATATAACATCTACGCATAGACCTGGCTCGGATGCCACTGTGTTGGGGAACGCGGTAATTTCAAAAAAAATTCCTACGATCACGTAAGATCTATCTATGTGATGCATAGCAACAAGAGGGGAGAGTGTGTCCATGTACCCTCGTAGACCGAAAGAGGAAGCGTTATGACAACGCGGTTGATGTAGTCATACGTCTTCATGATCCGCCCGATCTTAGCACCGAACGTACGGCACCTCCGCGATCAGCACACGTTCAGCTCAGGGACGTCCCTCGTACTCTTGATCTAGTTGAGGCCGAGGGAGAGTTTCGTCAGGCCGACGGCATGGAGACGATGATGATGAAGTTACCTGCGCAGGGCTTCGCCTAAGCACTATGACGATATGACCGAGGTGTGTAACTGTGGAGGGGAGCACCGCACACGGCTAAATAATGTCAACTTGTGTGTCTATGGGGTGCCCCCTCCCCCGTATATAAGGGAGTGGAGGAGGGGGGAGGGCTGGCCCTCTATGGCGCGCCCTTGAGGAGTCCTACTCCCACCAAGAGTAGGATTCCCCCCTTCCCTAGTTGGACTAGGAGAGAAGCAAGGGGGAGAGAGGGAGGGAGGAAAGGGGGGCCAGCCCACCCACCCAATTCGGATTGGGCTTGGGGGGAGGGGGCGCCTGATGTCTACTACACAACCTTCTTCTTGTAGACGTTGTTGGGCCTGCAAGTGCACAGGTTTGTAGGACAGTAGCAAATTTCCCTCAAGTGGATGACCTAAGGTTTATCAATCCGTAGGAGGCGTAGGATGAAGATGGTCTCTCTCAAGCAACCCTACAACCAAATAACAAAGAGTCTCTTGTGTCCCCAACACACCCAATACAATGGCAAATTGTATAGGTGCACTAGTTCGGCGAAGAGATGGTGATACAAGTGCAATATAGATGGTAGATATAGGTTTTTGTAATCTAAAAATATAAAAACAGCAAGGTAACTAACGATAAAAGTGAGCGTAAACGGTATTGCAATGGTAGGAAACAAGGCATAGGGTTCATACTTTCACTAGTGCAAGTTCTCTCAACAATAATAACATAGATAGATCATATAACAATCCCTCAACATGCAACAACGAGTCACTCCAAGGCCACTAATATCGGAAACAAACGAAGAGATTATGGTAGGGTATGAAACCACCTCAAAGTTATTCTTTCGGATCAATCTATTCAAGAGTTTGTACTAGAATAACACCTTAAGACACAAATCAACCAAAACCCTAATGTCACCTAGATACTCCATTGTCACCTCAAGTATCCATGGGCATGATTATACGATTTGCATCACACAATCTCGGATCATCTATTGAACCAACACAAAAGTACTTCAAAGAGTGCCCCAAAGTTTCTACCGGAAAGTCAAGACGAAAACGTGTGCCAACCCCTATGCATAGGTTCATGGGCGGAACCCGCAAGTTGATCACCAAAACATACATCAAGTGGCACGTGATATCCCATTGTCACCACAGATAAACACGGCAAGACATACATCAAGTGTTCTCAAATCCTTAAGGACTCAATCCGACAAGATAACTTCAAGAGGAAAACTCAATTCATCACAAGAGAGTAGAGGGGGAGAAACATCATAAGATCCAACTACAATAGCAAAGCTCGCGATACATCAAGATCGTGCCATAGAGAGAACACGAGAGAGAGAGAGAGAGAGATCAAACACATAGCTACTGGTACATACCCTCAGCCCCGAGGGTGAACTACTCCCTCCTCGTCAGGGAGAGTGTCGGGATGATGAAGATGGCCACCGGTGATGGGTTCCCCCTCCGTCAGGGTGCCGGAACGGGCTCCCGAGAGGTTTTTGGTGGCTACAGAGGCTTGCGGCGGCGGAACTCCCGATCTATCTTCGTCTTCAATGTTTTCAGGGTACATGGACTTATATAGGTGAAAGAAGTCGGTCGGGGGAGCCTCGAGGAGCCCAGGAGACAGGGGGCGCGCCCATGGGGGATGGGCGCGCCCTCCTATGTCCTGGCTTCCTCAAGCCTTCCCTGGCTTGAACTCCAAGTCTCCCGGATCATATCCTTTCCAAAAATCACGCTCCCGAAGGTTTCATTCCGTTTGGACTCCATTTGATATTCCTTTTCTTCGAAATACTGAAACAGGCAATAAAACAACAATATGGGCTGGGCCTCCGATTAGTAGGTTAGTCCCAAAAGTAATATAAAAG
This sequence comes from Triticum dicoccoides, assembly GCF_002162155.2. Classification (NCBI taxonomy): domain Eukaryota; kingdom Viridiplantae; phylum Streptophyta; class Magnoliopsida; order Poales; family Poaceae; genus Triticum; species Triticum dicoccoides. Next base: position 417,359,532 of record NC_041385.1, read on the forward strand.
TGTATAATAAAGCCCGTAATCATTCAAAACAGATAATAAAATAGCATGAATGCTTCATAAATTATAGATACATTGGAGACGTATCAGCATCCCCAAGCTTAATTCCTGCTCGTCCTCGAGCAGGTAAATGATAAAAAAAGAATTTATGAAGTGTGAATGCTAGCAAGTGCATAAGTTTGATCAATGATAAATTCAATCACCTTTTCTAGCATGATTATATGTCATAACAGTAGTTCATCTCATAAAACTTCTCACGAACAAGCAACAAGCAATTCACATGTTAAAGCATAGACCATAAACTTTCTTGAAAACTAGCAAACTTCATTCTTAGTCATCAAACAATTGCAATCCATCTTATTTTCAGGAAGGGTCTATGTCAGAGCTTTGATTTAGCAAACTCCACATACTCAACTATCATATAGTCTTCTACAATTGCTAACACTCACACAATACTAATGGTTATGGAGTTTTAATCGGACACTGAGAAAGATAGGGGCTTATAATGTTGCCTCTCAACGTATTCACCTTTGGGTGATGTCAACAATAATAGTTCATGCTAACTTACATCCAATTGGATATATACATCAGGATCTTCCCAACACGAGGTGCTTGCCAAAGGATAAAATGAAAAAGGGAAAGGTGAAGATCGCCTTGACTCTTGCATAAAGTAAAAGATAGGCCCTTCGCAGAGGGAAGCAGAGGTTGTCATGCGCTTTTATGGTTGGATGCACAAAATCATAATGCGAAAGAACGTCACTTTATATCGCCACTTGTATATGGACCTTTATTATGCAGTCCTTCGCTTTTATTGCTTCCATAACAAGATCGTATAAAGCTATTTTCTTCACACTAATAAATCATACATATTTAGAGAGCAATTTTTATTGCTTGCACCGATGACAACTTACTTGAAGGATCTTACTCAATCCATAGGTAGGTATGGTGGACTCTCATGGCAAAACTGGGTTTAAGGATAATTGGAAGCACAAGTAGTATCTCTACTTGGTGCAAGGAATTTTGGCTAGCATGAGGGGGAAAGGCAAGCTCAACATGTTTGAATGATCCATGACAATATACTTTAACTGAGATGTGTGAAAACATAACCCATTACGTTGTCTTCCTTGTCCAACATCAACTGTTTAGCATGTCATACTTAATGAGTGCTCACAATTATAAAAGATGCCTAAGATAGTATATTTATATGTGGAATCTCTCTTCCTTCAATATTCTTTCATGAACTGTTCAAATGGCCAATACAATGCTTGCTAACCTTCAATAAATTTACAATCTCTACTTCTTAGATGAGAAGTCATTACTCCCCATGGGATAAGCAAATGAGACATATATAATTTTAGATTTATGACAATCAACTCATTCAACAATTTACTCATAGGATATAAGTAAAGCACACAAGTAAATGAAAAACTACTCCAAAAAGATATAAGTGAAGATCAATGAGTAGCTAAATAATTATATAACTATGTGAGGGATCTCTATCATTAAAGAATTTCAGATATTGGTATTTTATTCAAACAGCAAGCAAAGCAAAATAAAATGACATTGCAAGGATAGCACAACTCATGTGAAGAAGCAAAAACTTAGGCTCAACCGATACTAACCGATAGTTGTTGAAGAAGAAAGGTGGGATGCCTACCGGGGCATCCCCAAGCTTAGATGGTTGAGACTTCTTGAAATATTATCTTGGGGTGCCTTGGGAATCCCCAAGCTTGAACTTTTGTGTCTCCTTAATTCCTCTCATATCATGATTTCTCTTTTTATCAAAAGCTTCATCCACACCAAACTCAACAAGAACTCGTGAGATAGGTTAGTTTAAACCAATGCAAAACCTTATCATTTTCTACTGTAACAAATCACTAAAATTATTATTCAACATTGCATACTAAATGTCTGTGCATATTTAATACTCCTATCCTCAAATAAAATAATTAAACAAGCAAACATATGCAAACAATGCAAACATAACAGCAATCTGTCAAAACAGTACAGTCTGTAAAGAATGCAAGATTCATCATACTTCCCTAACTCCAAAAATTATGAGAAAAATACTGCGCTGTAAAATATTTATCAGAGCTCATTATGCAAAAAGTTTCAACATTATATCATGCTCTGTCTTTTCTAGGGAATTTTTGCAACAGCGGTAAACTTTCTGTTTTCAGACAGCAACATGTATACTAGCAAAATAAGCATGGTAAAGGCTATCCTTGACATTTTTATTGAAAATATAGATGCAAAACATTATTCTAAATAACAGCAAGCAAATTCTAACAAAATAAAATGATGCTCCAAGCAAAACACATATCATGTGGTGAATAAAAATATAGCTCAAAGTAAAGTTACCGATGAACGAAGATGAAAGAGGGGATGCCTTCCGGGGGCATCCCCAAGATTAGGCTTTTGGCTATTCTTGAATATCTTGTGGTGCCATGGGCATCCCCAAGCTTAGGCTCTTGCCACTCCTTATTCCATAGTCCATCAAATCTTTACCCAAAACTTGAAAACTTCAAAACACAAAACTCAACAGAAAACTCGTAAGCTCCGTTAGTATAAGAAAATAAAACCACCACTTAGGTACTGTAATGAACTCATTCTAAATTCATATTGGTGTAATATATACTATACTACAACTTATCTATGGTTCATACCCTTCGATACTACTCATAGATTCATCAAAATAAGCAAACAACACATAGAAAACAGAATCTGTCAAAAACAGAACAGTCTGTAGTAATCTGTATCAAACGTATACTTCTAGAACTCCAAAAATCCTACAAAATTAGGAAGTCCTAAGAAATTTGTGTACCAGTCCAGAGCAAAACGAATTAGATCAGAATAACGTTTCTGTAAATTAACAAAACTAATTTACTGAGTGCAAAAGTTTCTGATTCTCAGCAGGATCAACACAACTATCACCGTAAGCTATCCTAAAGGTCTTACTTGGCACTTTATTGAAACAAAAGCTATAAAACATGATTACTACAGTAGAATAATCATGTGGACAAAAAAAAAAGTAAAGGTAAATATTGGGTTGTCTCCCAACAAGCGCTTTTCTTTAATGCCTTTCTAGCTAGGCATGAGGATGACAATGATGCTCACATAAAAGATAAGAATTGAAACATAATGGGAGCATCATGAAGCATATGACTAGCACATTTAAGTCTAACCAACTTCCTATGCATAAGGATTTTTTGAGCAAATAACTTATGGGAAGAATAATCAACTAGCATAGGAAGGCAAAACAAGCATAACTTCAAAACTTTAAGCATATAGAGAGGAAACTTGATATTATTGCAATTCCTACAAGCATATGTTCCTCCCTCATAATAATTATGAGTAGCATCATGAATGAATTCAACAATATAACCAGCACCTAAAGCATTCTTTTCATGATCTACAAGCATAGAAAATTGACTACTCTCCACATAAGCAAATTTCTTCTCATGAATAGTAGTGGGAGCAAACTCAACAAAATAATTATCATGTGAGGCATAATCCAATTGAAAACTAAAATCATGATGACAAGTTTCATGGTTATCATTATTCCTAATAGCATACAACTCATCACAATAATCATCATAGATAGCAACTTTGTTCTCATAATCAATTGGAACCTCTTCCGAAATAGTGGAATCATCACTAAATAAAGTTGGCACTCTTCCAAATCCACTTTCATGTTCATCACAATAAGATTCAACATCCTCCAAAATAGTGGGATCACTACTTCCTAAAGTTGACACTCTTCCAAACCCACATTCATCAATATTATCATCATAAATAGGAGGCATGCTTTCATGATAATAAATATTCTCATCAAAACTTGGGGGACTAAAAATATCAGATTCATCAAACATAGCTTCCCCAAGCTTGTGGCTTTGCATATCATTAGCATCATGGATATTCAAGGAATTCATACTAACAACATTGCAATCATGCTCATCATACAAAGATCTAGTACCAAACATTCTAATGCATTCTTCTTCTAGCACCTGAGCACAATTTTCCTTTCCATCATACTCATGAAAGATATTAAAAAGACGAACCATATGAGACAAACTCAATTCCATTTTTTGTAATTTTCTTTTATAAACTAAACTAGTGATAAAACAAGAAACAAAAAGATTCGATTGCAAGATCTAAATATATACCTTCAAGCACTCACCTCCCCGGCAACGGCGCCAGAAAAGAGCTTGATGTCTACTACACAACCTTCTTCTTGTAGACATTGTTGGACCTGCAAGTGCACAGGTTTGTAGGACAGTAGCAAATTTCCCTCAAGTGGATGACCTAAGGTTTATCAATCCATAGGAAGCGTAGGATGAAGATGGTCTCTCCCAAGCAACCCTGCAACCAAATAACAAAGAGTCTCTTGTGTCCCCAACACACCCAATACAATGGCAAATTGTATAGGTGCACTAGTTCGGCGAAGAGATGGTGATACAAGTGCAATATAGATGGTAGATATAGGTTTTTGTAATCTAAAAATATAAAAACAGCAAGGTAACTAATGATAAAAGTGAGCGTAAACGGTATTGCAATGGTAGGAAACAAGGCATAGGGTTCATACTTTCACTAGTGCAAGTTCCCTCAACAATAATAACATAGATAGATCATATAACAATCCCTCAACATGCAACAAAGAGTCACTCCAAAGCCACTAATATCGGAGAACAAACGAAGAGATTATGGTAGGGTATGAAACCACCTCAAAGTTATTCTTTTGGATCAATCTATTCAAGAGTTCGTACTAGAATAACACCTTAAGACACAAATCAACCAAAACCCTAATGTCACCTAGATACTCCATTGTCACCTCAAGTATCTGTGGGCATGATTATATGATATGCATCACACAATCTCGGATCATCTATTAAACCAACACAAAAGAACTTCAAAGAGTGCCCCAAAGTTTCTACTGGAAAGTCAAGACGAAAACGTGTGCCAACCCCTATGCATAGGTTCATGGGCGGAACCCGCAAGTTGATCACCAAAACATACATCAAGTGGCATGTGATATCCCATTGTCACCACAGATAAACACGGCAAGACATACATCAAGTGTTCTCAAATCCTTCAAGACTCAATCCGACAAGATAACTTCAAGAGGAAAACTCAACTCATAACAAGAGAGTAGAGGGGGAGAAACATCATAAGATCCAACTACAATAGCGAAGCTCGCGATAAATCAAGATCGTGCCATAGAGAGAACACGAGAGAGAGAGATCAAACACATATCTACTGGTACATACCCTCAGCCCCGAGGGTGAACTACTCCCTCCTCATCACGGAGAGTGTCGGGATGATGAAGATGGCCACCGGTGATGGGTTCCCCCTCCGGCAGGGTGCCGGAACGGGCTCCCGATAGGTTTTTGGTGGCTACAGAGGCTTGCAGCGGCAGAACTCCTGATCTATCTTCGTCTTCGATGTTTTCAGGGTACATGGACTTATATAGGTGAAATAAGTCGGTCGGGGGAGCCTCGAGGGGCCCAGGAGACAGGGGGCGCCCAGGGGGGTGGGCGCGCCCTCATATCTCCTAGCTTCCTCGATCCTTCCCTGGCTTGAACTCCAAGTCTCCCGGATCATATCCTTTCCAAAAATCACGCTCCCGAAGGTTTCATTCCGTTTGGACTCCATTTGATATTCCTTTTCTTCGAAATACTGAAACAGGCAATAAAACAACAATATGGGCTGGGCCTCCGGTTAGTAGGTTAGTCCCAAAAGTAATATAAAAGTGTATAATAAAGCCCGTAATCATTGATAAAGTAGCACGAATGCTTCATAAATTATAGATACGTTGGAGACGTATCAGCGCCCTCCACCTGGCCGCCTCCTCCTCTCTCTCCCACTATGGCCCAATAAGGCCCATATACTTCCCGGGGGGTTCCGGTAACCTCCCGGTACTCCGGTATATGCCCGAACTCACCCGGAACCATTCCGATGTCCAAACATAGGCTTCCAATATATCAACCTTCATGTCTCGACCATTTCGAGACTCCTCGTCATGTCTGTGATCAGATCCGGGACTCCGAACTACCTTCGTTGCATCAAAACATATAAACTCATAATACCAATCGTCATCGAATGTTAAGCGTGCGGACCCTATGGGTTTGAGAACTATGTAGAAATGACCGAGACATGTCTCTGGTCAATAACCAATAGCGGAACCTGGATGCTCATATTGGTTCCTACATATTCTACGAAGATCTTTATCGGTCAAACCACATAACAACATACGTTGTTCCCTTTGTCATCGGTATGTTACTTGCCCGAGATTCGATCGTCTGTATCTCAATACCTAGTTCAATCTCATTACCGGCAAGTCTCTTTACTCATTCCGTAATACTTCATCCCGCAACTAACTCATTAGTCACAATGCTTGCAAGGCTTATAGTGATGAGTATTACCTAGAGGGCCCAGAGATACCTCTCCAAAACACGGAGTGACAAATCCTAATCTCGATCTATGCCAACCCAACAAACACCTTTGGAGACACCTCTAGAGCACCTTTATAATCACCCTTTTACGTTGTGACGTTTGGTAGCACAAAAAGTGTTCCTCCGATATTCGGGAGATGCATAATCTCATTGTCTGAGGAACTTGTATAAGTCATGAAGAAAGAAGTAGCAATGAAACTAACATGATCATAATGCTAAGCTAACAGATGGGTCATGTCCATCACATCATTCTCCTAATGATGTGATCCCGTTCATCAAATGGCAACACATGTCTATGGTTAGGAAACATAACCATCTTTGATTAACGAGCTAGTCAAGTAGAGGCATATTAGGGACTATAGGTTTTGTCTATCTATTCACACATGTACTAAGTTTCCGGTTAATACAATTCTAGCATGAATAATAAACATTTATCATGAATTAAGGAAATAATAATAACTTTATTATTGCCTCTAGGGCATATTTCCTTCAGATCTAGACTTGCCGCCGAACTTTCCGGGAAGAGACCTCAGTCCATCCCTTGCCCAAATCCTGGGAGGAAAAATTGACGCCTGATGCAGGCCCAACTACTATAGATTTAAGCATCGGCCTGTCCAGAAGAGGCAAGGTGGATGGGACTCTGGCTCCAGGGGATGGGGGGCAGCCAGATCCTTCGCCTCAAAGAAGCGGCCGGGGGATGGGCGCCGGATCTTGGGGATCATCTTGATGGGGTCATCGCAGATCCGGTGCCGCTAATGAGCCGCTGGGTGCAGGGGAGAATGCCTTGGGATAGTCATCATGATGAAATGAAGCCAATCACAGAGTACAGAAAGCGTAAGCACAGGATAACACAGGATGAAGACAGACAGACTGAAGAAATTGAGAGAGTCTTCAGTCAAAGTCTTCAAACAGATATGAAGAAGCACACAATAACAGAAATGAGGAAATGAAAGAGTTGAGGAAACAGAACCAGTAAGCTTGGTGAAGATAATGATTTTGTAGACCAGTTCCAACTGCTATCTCAGTTGTACGTCTGGTTGGAGCGGCTAAGTATTTAAACTCGAGGACACACAGTCCCAGACACACAGTCCTCACCGTATTCTCCTTGAGCTAAAGTCACACAGACCTCGCCCAATCACTCGTGGTAAGTCTTCAGGTGACTTCCAAACCTTCACAGACTAGGTCACTCGGCGATCCACAATTCCTCTTGGATGCTCTAGACCATGACGCCTAACCGTCTGGAAGAAGCACATTCTTCAAAGGTAACAAGTGTCGAATCCACGCAGGATCAATCTCTTCAGTGATGCTCAATCACTTTGGGTTGTAGGTGTGTTGGGTTTGGGTTTTCCTCACTTGATGATTTTCGCTCAAAGTCCTTGGAGGATGGGATGGTCTCAAATGACAAGTGTCAGTTTCTCTCGAAGCAGCCAACCAGCTAGGTTGTAGGGGGTGGCTATTTATAGCCTAGGGAGAAGCCCAACATGATAAGACATAAATGCCCTTCAATGATATGACCGTTAGGTGGGTAGATATTTTGGGATAGCTGGCGCATAGCACAGCAACGGTCGGAAGTTTGACTCTCAAATTCCTCAGGGCTATCATGTTCCTCACTGTGTAGGCAATCCACACTAGCAAATTCCTAACTCCTCAGTCAGAACAAATTCCTCAGAGACCATAAGAACTTTGTCTCTGTCACTGAAGAATATGACTGAACTGTATGAGATTTCCAATGGCTTCACTCAAAGGGATTGGTAGGTGTAGGATTTTGAGTTGAGCATCACATGGAAAATTTTCCTTAATATTTCCTCGGCCCCCTTTAATAGTACGGTGTATCCTATGACTCAAGAAAGAGAAAATGAAACTACAAAAACAAAAGTCTTCACGCTTCATGTTCCTCGAATGATTGTCAAGTCTTCAAGGTCACACCAATTTCTTCACTTTCAAAGTCTTCTAAAAGTCTTCAGAAATCCAAAGTCTTCAGTTGAAGAACTCCATTTTTAGGGGTCGACTTTCTCTGTAAATATCAAACTCCTCATAGACTTATAGACCTGTGTACACTCACAAACGCATCAGTCCCTTAACCTATAAGTCTTCAATACACCAAAATCACGAAGGGGCACTAGATGCACTTACAATCTCCCCCTTTTTGGTGATTGATGACAATATAGGTTAAGGTTTCAACGGGGATAAACATATGAAATGTAAAAACTGATATTGAGGAATTTGATTGCAAGATATAGAAGAACTCCCCCTGAAGATGTGCATAGTGAGGAATTTGCTTTTGAAGCAATGCACACTTGAAGAGTATAATCATGGAGATCTCCCCCTATATCTTGTAATTCATACACGCATTTAACATATAGTATGAAGAATTTGAAATGCATGATGAAATATGGTGACTGATGTAATTCAGCATGCGTGCATAGACATTAATGAGGAATAAGCATGCAGAAGAACTCAGCAAAAGTATCAGGCCACCATAGAGTTTAAGATTACAACTCGATCCAGCAAAGTCATCAAAAGAACGAGAGTTGTAACTTAGAAAAAAAACGCCCATATAAGATAGACCCGATTGAAGACTAACTCAAATTTCTCCCCCTTTGTCATCAAATGACCAAAAGGGTTGAAAATGAGGACTAACGCCCCTGAAGAATATCATGATGATGGAGGAGCGCAAGCGTTGTTGGGGTCTTGAGTCATTGTAGGGCCTGCCGCAGTGTCATCCAAGTCTTCATACTCGTCCGTGTCGTGTGATGAAGAATATGAACTGGCGACCAAGGAAGAAACCTTAACCTTCTTGAATCGCTTCGGCGGAGGATCAGACCAGTCAAAATCTTCCTTGAAGCCCATTTTCTTCAGATCTTCTTCACCATAGAGATGTGACAGAATAGCCCAGGTGCGATCAAAGACTTCATGGAGGTAGTAATGGTTTTTCTTCACTGCATTATGTGTAGAAGTCATGTTGTGAAGAATAGAGCCAAACTGACGCTTAACCCATTTATGGTTTCGATCCACCTTCTGGTGAAGACTAAGAAGCAGCTCTCGGTCAGTCATCACACGAGGAGCCGTGGCTTGAGGATTTGGCTCGGATGCATTGGCAGCAGAATCATGTGTGGCAGAGTCACCATTGGTGGAATAAGATGCAGCTTTGTGGAACTGACCATCCAATGGACGAATACCTTCATCGATAACAGTTGGTGCCTTGCCCTTCTCATCAACTGAGGAATATGTCTGCTTGAGGACTTCAATCGGTGGCAAGTAGCTGAGGTGATTCTGAAAGTCAGCTTTGTAGTTGAGTGAAGACCTTGTTCTGAGGAATCTCATGATCCAAGGAGCATAAGGCTTGAGCTCAAATGGAGAAAGTTCAACATTCGCCAGAGTCCTCATGAAGAAATCATGATAATTGATAGGGAAGCCATGCATGATGTTGAATAGCATATTCTTCATGATGCCAACAATCAAACGGAGAAAGTTCAACATTCGCCAGAGTCCTCATGAAGAAATCATGATAATTGATAGGGAAGCCATGCATGATGTTGAATAGCATATTCTTCATGATGCCAACAATTTTCTCATCGGATGAGTCATGGCCTTTGATTGGACTCATAGTCTTCGTCAGAATGCGATGGACGGTTCTTGGCACATACAACAATTCCTTCACGAGGAATTTGGTCCTTGGGGCTTGACCAGGCTTCAGAGGCTTCATGAGCACTTGCATATAATGAGTAGTGAGTTCAGGCTCTTGGTACAGACAACGAGCACCTTCAGGTGGAGGACTGATTGGCGGGGCATGAAGTAATTCAGAGGCCGATGCCTTCTAATGAGTGTTTTCAGTCATCCAGTCCAACACCCAAGTGTTGATATCATCAACATCACCTGTGATGTGCAGCGTTGCATAGAACTGAAGAATAAGCTCTTCATTCCAATCAACAATGTCTGAGCAAAAGTTGAGCAAGCATCATGAAGCATACTGAGGACTTGAGATAAGCAAGGCATTGATTCCATGTCCACGTGAGGAATATTCTCGTGGTCGAAGACTTTGTCCTTATTGAAAAGCAGTGAAGAATAGAAGTTGGCTTGGCTGGCAGTCCAGAAACACTTCCTTCTAAGAAGAGCATTGTCATAAGGATTGAAGTCAGTGAAGAAAACATGCTCGCCGAAGAAATCATCAACCTTGAATTTCTGCTTCTTTGAGAAGGGATCCTTTGGCTTAGACTGAGGAGTGTCAGTCAATTGCATCACCACCTCTGGAATCACAATCTCAGGATCCACAGACTGAGGAATTTCAGGCTCTTCTTCAACTGCAGCCTGGGTCTTCAATTCTTCATTTACATTTTCTTCAACACTAGTGGCTAGAATTTCTTCATGGACAGATGGGGTTGCATGAGGTTCTTCAGAACCCATCTGTACTTCAGTAGTAGCTGGGGACTGAGGAATTGCTTGAAGTGGAGTGAACATCAGAGAGTTGGGGTGCTGACTTTCCCAAAAGTCATCATTCAACACAGGTGTGGTACAACCAATATCCACATCCTCATCTTCCATTTCTTCAACCCCGGCCTCTTCAGCAGTGAACTGAGGCATAGGCGAGGAGACAACTGGAGTTGAAGGGATTTCATCCACTTCAATTTCTTCATCCAACTGCTCTGAAGAAGCAGCAGAAGGATTCTCTTCATCGGATTCAATGGGAATCACATAATCTTCACCAAAAGGAACAAGGTCCTTTGACGGCATGTATGAGACAGGAACAACATCAATTGGGTTGTTAATTGAGCTTGTCAATGGCTTCATCTTCTTCGGAGCTGAAGAATCTGATGTAGTTGATGCCTTCCTTTTCTTCACAGCTGCAGGTTCTGCAGCCTTGGTCTTCTTTGCATCTGATGCAGATGGAAGAATTGGAGTTGGTGTAGGCGCAGGAGGAGCAGAGGAATTTGGTTCAGTTTCTTCAGGCGCAACTGATGCAGTTGCCCTGACTTCTTCACTTTCTTCAGGTGCACCACTAGTGGATGCCCTGGCAATATATTCAGCGGCTGGAATGCAGTCATCAGCCCTGGTACTTTCATTTTCTTCAGCAGCCTGATTGTCATCAGCGGTGCTGGCATGTTCTCCGGCAGGCTGAGCAGATGCTTTAGCCGGAGTGACTTCAACGTGCATAGGAGCAGCAGCACTTGAAGTGAATGTCTTCGTTAACTTAACGAACCGGACCTTGGCGCCCTTCCAATTAGCATAGTAGCGATTGAATTCATCACTCAGTTGCTTGATTTCAGCTTGCAAGGCAACGAGTTGATTAGGGGGTAAGAGTGAGGACATTGTCCTTTAGGTAGCGCTGCTTTTTGTATTGCGCTTTCTTCAGTCTTCTTCCTTCTTCAAATTTCCACTTTTCTTCTTCAATGAAGGCAGTCAAAACATGACTTTGACCAGGAGTGAGGTTCATCTCCGACAAAGGTGTGTTTGGGTCCTTGTGCCATAAATCAATGAAGTCTAGGATCAACTTTGGATCCAGTAGCATTGGCACATTGCTGCCTTTGGCCCTAGCGGTCCTGGCCTGCCTGTCTTTGATCATTTCAGCAAGTTCTTCATCATCAGCCTCATCATCATCAGAGGGCACTTGAAAGGCGACCTGCTTCTTGTGAGGACTTGGTCGAAGGCCTCGTCTAGCAGTGGCCTTTTTCTTTAGCAGAGAGGGGCCAGCTAAGGAATTTGGTGCAACTGAGGAACTTGCAGATGCTCCTGAGGCAATTGAGATGCCCGCGGTCCTTTGTCACGTGGCGAGATGCACAGGTGCACAGGATTTAGTCGGAGCAGCTGAAGACTTTGTCGGAGGAGCTGAAGACTTTGAAAGAGGAGAAGATTGAGGAATTGGCCATGAGGGCTTTGAAGAATCTGGCCTTGAAGGCATTGCTGAGGAACTTGGCCATGAGGGCATTGAGGGAGAAGCACTTGGCTTATGCGCAGGCTTCTTAGGCATCGCCTTCTTCAGCCTACTAGCAGAGGCCTCAGCAGCAGCAGCAAAATCTTCATTAAATTTCCTCATTCCTTCCTTTGCTTGTTTAGCCAGTTTGGCCTGGCGCTTTGCCCATTCATCAGGATAGTCCTCACCGCGCTTGAGGCTGGTGGGATCTACCAATTGGCCTGGTGCCAATGGAGGTCTTGGGCATGGAGGGTTGAGTGCGATTTTCTTCATATACTTGGGAATGACGTATCTGTAGTCCCTCCATTCCCGTGCCCATCTCCTCTCAATCTTTTGAATGCGCACCTTGTGTTGATTTTTGTCTTCCTTAGGGGGTGTGCAGTATCCAACATAAATGTCATCAGGTATCTCAAATGTTGTGTTGACCTCAGACCTCTTTCCACCCTTCCGTGGCTTCTTACCGTCAGCCATTTTCTTCAGCTGAGGAATATGAACAACTGAAGTTTCTGAAGTGTGCAACTTTTCTTCGAGGAATGCTGCAAATGAGTTAAGTTGATGAGAACCTAGAGATTCAGCAGCGGACATGTGTACCTGTGAACAGAGTATAGTTGCGAGGAATTTGGAGAGGTCATATGCGTTCTCAGAAGGTTTTTCAAAAATAATAGGTTTGAGGAATTTGACCAGATGAATCTTGAAGAATTTCACTAAGCGTTCTTTGTCTTAGGTTCCAGAGTTGTATAGATTGAAAATCCACACAATTGAGGAATCTTGAAGAAAATCATTGCTTAGAGAAACGAATCAAGAGCAGATGACATGTGAGGTGTTTAGTGAGTGAAGATTTGAAGAATAAACACCTTTGAAGATTTTCAAGAAAACAATTGAATCAAAGAGGGTAGTAAAAGTAACTTTTAATTACCCTTGATGAATAACATGACAAACTGGGAAGTGTAGATGTGAAGTTCGTCAGTTCAGATCTTCCATGCCCTAACTCGGCAGAGGAAGACAACTATGGCGGTGGCGGAGTGAAGAAGTCCGCAACCGGCGCGAGTACGACGGCGACGAGGTCAAGGCAGTGAAGCTCTTCCTCACCGGCGATGATGAAGTAGCGATGGCGCTAGGGTTTGGGAAGCTCAAGCGGGAGTGAGAACGAGCGGAGTAAAAACGAAGTGAGGAAGAGGCGGGGGTATTTATAGTGGGAGTGAAAAACTGTACGCCCTAGGAAATCGGACGAACGTGCCCCTGGCCCTTCTCATTCGCTTGACATGTGTCACCCACGTACTGAGAGGTGGCGATTGTGTAGGATCGTGGGTGAATAGATAAGTATTGTTGTGGGATGCGGAATGGTTTGAGCGGCAAAGTCGAAAATTTGGATAAGATAAGTTAAAAGTTCCCTTCGCAATTTCTTTAGTTGTCAAGGGCACAGTGAAGATTTTGAATGAGTTTCAAATAGAACGCACATGAAAAATTTGTGAACAGACTCGGTTGAGTTTAGCATAGAGGGGGAAGGGTCCGATCACATTCACTTAGCAGAAGAAATCAACTTGAAGAATTAGCAATAAGTGAATGCTGTAGAGGACATAAAACTCATATATATATATATATATATATATATATATATATATATATATATATATATATTCAGATGAAGAACAACGCCGGAAAGAGTGAAGACAATGCAAAGTTGAAGAATTTGAAAAACTGAGGAATTTCAAAAATGAAGAAAAACTCAAATTGAAGATTTTCAACTTTGGTTGGTGGCGTAACCCACCGTATAAGAAAAGTGATTTCAGACACCGCGTACAATTGTCGTAGGGCTCTGAGAATCAATTTCTTCATTAATTTCTTCACACTTAGAGGGTTAGTCTTCATTGGTTGAAGAAAAACGTTACTTTGTGTGTTGCACATCTAAGTCATCAAGTCAGCATAAGTGTTAGGATGTGTGTCCATTTCAGAGAACATTCGAAGATTCTAGGATATTTAGCTCACACCACAACTTGCTAAATCTCTTCTCATCCAAGGGCTTAGTGAAGATATCGGCCAGCTGGTCTTCAGTGCTAACATGGTCGATGGATATGTCGCCCTTCAACACATGATCACGAAAAAATGATGACGAATCTGGATGTTCTTGGCCTTCGAGTGCTGAACTAGGTTATGAGTAATCTTGATAGCGCTCTCATTATCGCAGTAGAGAGGCACATTCTTCACGTTGATGCCATAGTCCTTGAGTGTTTGCTTCATCCATAGTAATTGAGCACAACACGATCCAGCAACAATGTACTCAGCTTCTGCAGTGGAGAGTGATACGCAGTTCTGTTTCTTCGAGGACCAACAAACCAAAGATCGTCTGAGGAAATGGCATGTGCCTGGCGTTGACTTGCAGTCCACACGATCACCAGCATAGTTAGAGTCTGCATATCCAATGAGATCAAACGAGGAGCCCTTGGGATACCATAGTCCAAGTGTTGGTGTGTGAGCTAGATATCGAAGAATATGCTTCACAGCCTTATGGTGTGATTCCTTCGGTGTAGCTTGAAATCGGGCACACATGCAAACACTATGCATAATATCCGTCCTAGATGCACATAGGTACAATAAAGAGCCAATCATGGAGCGATATACCTTTTGATCGAAGTCTTTACCATTTTCATCATTGCATAGATGGCCATTTGTGGGCATTGGAATTTTGACCCCTTTGCAATCTTGCATGCCGAATTTCCTCAATACATCTTTGAGGTATTTCTCCTGAGATATGAATATGACATTGCGTTGTTGACGAATTTGAAGACCTAAAAAGAATTTCAATTCTCCCATCATAGACATTTGATATTCTTCACTCATCATATAGGCAAATTCATCACTATAACATTGGTCAGTACAACCAAAAATGATATCATCAACATAAATTTGGCACACAAACAATTCACCATCATAAGATTTAGTGAAAAGAGTTGGGTCGAGTGAACCGGGTTTGAAGCCTTTCTTCATGAGGAATTCCTTCAAAGTATCAAATCACGCCCAAGGGGCCTGCTTGAGGCCATACAGGGCCTTATTGAGTCTGAAGACTTTGTCAGGATGCTTTGGATCTTCAAAACCTGAGGGGTGAGCAACATATACTTCTTCCTCAAGCTTACCATTAAGGAATGAACTTTTCACATCCATTTGTTGTAAGATAATATCATGATGGTTAGCATAAGCAAGTAATATGCGAATAGCCTCAATTCTAGCAATAGGTGCAAAAGTTTCATTGAAATCAATTCCTTCAACCTGTGTGTAGCCTTGAGCTACAAGCCGTGCCTTATTCCTCACCACAAGGCCATTTTCATCTTGCTTGTTGCGGTAGATCCACTTTGTGCCAATAATGTTGTGCTTGCGAGGATCTGGACGTTTGACCAGTTCCCAAACGTTGTTGAGCTCGAACTGATGTAATTCTTCTTGCATAGCGTGTATCCACTCAGGCTCCAGAAATGCTTCATCTACCTTAGTGGGCTCTGTGATAGAGACAAAAGCAAAGTGCCCACAAAAGTTAGACAAATGTGAAGCTTTTGAGCGTGTGAGAGGACCTGGTGCTTCAATGTCATCGATGATCTTCTCGACTTGCACTTCGTTTGCAATGCAAGGATGAGCGGGTTGTCTTCGAGGAATTTGATCCGCATTTTCTTCAGGAGCATTTTCCTCGGCACCATTTTCTTTAGGTGCGCCAGCTCAACGTTCTTCATGTTCTGGAATGAATTCTGGAGCAAATTCTTTGGTAGGAATGACATCCTCAGTAGCCTTGAACTTGATAGATTCCTCAGGTGCTGGTTCATCTAACACAGAAGGTAGGTGCTCTCTTTGCGAGCCATTAATTTCATCGAACCGCACATCTAAAGTTTCAACAACCTTGTGGAGAACGTTGTTGAAGACGTTGTAGGTGTGCGAGTCCTTTCTGTAACCAAGCATAAAACCCTCATGTGCTTTCCATGCAAATTTAGAATTGTGATGAGGATCTCTAATCCAACATTTAGCACCGAAGACTTTGAAGTAACTCACATTGGGTTTCTTGTCGGTGAGGAGTTCATAAGCAGTCTTCCTTAAGAATTTGTGAAGATATACTCTGTTGATGATGTGGCACGCAGTATCAATTGCCTCAATCTAGAAACAATGAGGTGTCTTGTATTCATCAAGCATAGTGAGAGCCATCTCAACAAGAGTTCTGTTCTTGCGCTCCACGACGCCATTCTGCTGAGGAGTATAAGGAGCAGATAACTCATGAGTAATACCAAGTTCATCAAGATAGTCATCAAGACCGGAATTCTTGAACTCAGTCTCATTGTCACTTCTGATGTGCTTGATCTTCACACCAAAGTTGGTTGAAGCCCTCGAGGAAAATCGTTTGAAGACTTCCTGCACCTCATGTTTGTAAGTGACAATGTGCACCCATGTGTAACGAGAATAATCATCAACAATAACAAAGCCATATAGAGATGCATCATTTGTAACAGGAGAATAATGATTAGGACTAAAGAGATCTATGTGAAGCAATTCAAATGGTCGAGTGGTAGTCATGATAGTCTTTGCTGGATGCTTGGCCTTTGTCATCTTTCCAGCTTCACAGGCTCCGCATAAGTGATCCTTGAGGAATTTGACATTCTCAATGCCAATGACATGCTTCTTCTTTGCAAGCGTGTGCAAATTCCTCATGCCAGCATGACCAAGTTGTCAATGCCATAGCCAACCTTTTGAAGCTTTTGCAAGTAGGCATACGGCTGGTTGTGGTCCTGTAGAGAAATCAACAATGTACAAGTCTCCTCTCCTGAAGCCTTCGAAGACTTTGGAATTGTCAGCTTCCATGATCACAACACAACGATATTTGCCAAAGACAACAACCATATCGAGATCACAAAGCACTGAGACAGACATGAGGTTGTATCCTAAGGAATCGACAAGCATGACTTTGTCCATGTGTTGATCCTTTGAGATCGCAACCTTACCTAGACCCAATACCTGACTTTTGCCTTTGTCAGCGAAGATGATATGCTTCAGATGTGATGGTGATGAAGGAGCATCCATCAATAGATTCTTGTCACCAGTCATGTGATTCGTACATCCACTATCGAGGACCCACTCATTGGCATTGGGTTGATCATCCTGCAGATGAATTAGTGCATCTTATGAAATCATATACTTCATCAGTGAGGAATATGACATCAATATCATCAGATCAATTTCATCAAGCAATAGAATAGATAAAATAGTATGAGGACGTGAGAAATGAAAGTTCATTTCTTCATGATTAGCCTGCATCCTTTCAGGCAATGTTCAGGTCTCCAACATATTCTTCAGACGTTTTAAAGCACGTTTGGAGACCTGACCCTGCATAAGAGATTAGTTCTTTTTATTCACCACCCACATCTGAAGGGGTGGCAAAGAATTCATCACTCTGCGAGCAACATATGAGAAAGGTGGCATAGAAGTCAGTCCACTTCGTTTCACATAAGAGGGGTTAGGGTAAGCATATGAATTAGCAGAGAAATTCTTCGAGGACATATGAACATAATGATTAGAAGAATAATGCTCATATTCATAGCCCTTAGCTCTACCCTGCAAAATAGAGGGGTTAGCACAATGATGATCATATGAGGACTTTGATCCTTTTGAGGAATTTGATCCACGTGAGGAATTTGGTCCATATGAGGACTTGGATCCATATGAAGAATTTGGTCCATATGAAGAATTTGATCTGGCGTTCCTATTCTTCACAGGTGGTGTCATGAAGACATTCACCTGAATACTTTCAAGGAAACTTTTGGGAACCCAGATTTTCTTCATAGGGGAACCGTTCCTGCAGTTAGTGCCAACATATCTAGCAAATACTTCACCATTCCGATTTTTGAACAGTTTATAGTTGGAGTCAAATGACTCATCAGAAGAATGAGGAGATTCACATGTAAAGCCAGATAAATTGGATGGATCAACTGGAGGTCCCTTTGCGGCAACCCATGAGGTTTTGGGGTACTGCTTAGGCTTCCAATATGTTCCATCAGCATTGAGTTTCCTCTCAAAGGCAATACCCTCTTTCCTAGGGTTCCTGTTTAGGATCTGCTTTTTAAGCACATCACAAAGAGTCTGATGCCCTTTGAGGATTTTGTACATGCCTGTCATGTACAATTCCTTCAGCCCTGCATCATCAGTGATACTAGCAATGTCCTCAGATGAGGAATTAGTGATAGCAGAGACAGATGAAGAATTTGTAGCATTAGAAGCATTTGAACATTCAGGTGAAGAATTAGCAGATTCACGTTCAATGCACTTCAGACATGGAGGAACAAATTCTTCCTGAGTAGCGCTGATTTGTTGAGCAAGTAATGAATCGCGCTCCTTCTGAAGATCTTCATAATCCACTCTTAGCTTTCAAGATCTTGCTTTCTTTGAAGAAATTCATAAGAAAGCTTCTTGTGATTAGATAAGAGAGTGTTATGATGACCTTGAAGGTTGTCAAACTTGGACTGAAGTCTTTGAAGATTTTCAGTCAAGGTTTTAGTGAGATCCATTTCTTCACCCAACATATCATCACTTTTATCTAGATGTTTTGAACCTTTTCAAAAGCCTTTTGTTGTTTCACAGCAATCTTAGCAAGTTTAGAGTAGCTGGGCTTGAGGTTTTCATCAGATTCATCCTCACTAGATTCAGAGGAGGCGTATTTAGTTACCTTTGCACCCTTTGCCATGAAGCAATAGGTGGGAGCGTAGTCATCATTGCCTTCATCAGCCTTGTTGGTGAAGCCATTTTCTTCAGAGTTGAAGATAGACTTGCTGACGAATGCAGTAGCGAGAGCTAGGCTCGCCACACTAGACTCGGACTCCTTAGATGCCTCCTCATCCTCATGTTCCTCAGATTTAGCCTCAGAGTCCATTTCCTTGCCAATGAATGCCCGAGCCTTCTTGGAGATGCTCTTCTTGTGTGATGAAGACTTCGAGGATTTTGATGATGAAGACTTTGAAGATTTCTTCTTCTTCTTTGCGTCATCAGAACTGTAATCCTTGTATTTCTTCTTCTTTGATTCCTTATCCCACTGAGGATAATCTTGGATGTAGTGACCAGGTTTCTTGCATTTGTGGCATAGTCTCTTCTTGTAGTCACTGGATGAGGAATCGTTGCTCCTTGAGGATTTTCTGAAGCGACCACGTCTTGAGAACTTCTGAAATTTCTTCACGAGCAGTGCTAGTTCTTGGCTCAGTTCTTTAGGATCACCAAGGCTGCTAGCAGAGTCTTCATCTTCAGACTCAGAGACTGCCTTGGCCTTCAGAGCACGTGGTCTGCCATAGCTCGAACCATAGAGATCTCTCTTCTCAGCAAGCTGGAACTCATGAGTATTTAGCCTCTCGAGGATATCAGCGGGATCAAGTGACTTGTAATCAACACGTTCTTGAATCATCAGTGCCAGAGTATCAAATGAAGAATCGAGCGATCTCAGCAATTTCTTCACCACCTCATGGTCGGTGATGTCAGTGGCGCCAAGCGCTTGAAGCTCATTTGAGATGTCAGTGAGGCGATCGAAGGTTTGCTGAACATTTCCATTGTTGAGTCTTTTGAAGCGGTTGAAGCGATTGCGAAGAACGTCAACACAAGAGTCACGTTGAGTTGAGACTCCTTCATTCACTTTGGACAACCTATCCCAGATAAGCTTAGCAGTTTCCAAAGCACTCACTCTTCCATATTGCCCTTTGCTCAGATGGCCACATATGATATTCTTCGCTTGAGAATTGAGTTGCTTGAATCTCTTCACATCAGTAGCATTCAGAGAAGGTGTGAATGAGGGAACACCATTTTCCACAACATACCAGAGATCGTTATCAATTGCCTCAAGATGCATTCGCATCTTATTCTTCCAGTAGGGATAGTCCGTTCCATCGAAGGTAGGACACGCATCAGAGGCCTTCATCATACCTGTAGTCGACATAACTAAAACTCCAGGCCGTTAGACAAAAATCACACAAAAACATGGGAGTACCTTGCTCTGATACCAATTGAAAGTGCGTTATATCGACTAGAGGGGGGTTGGTGAATAGGTGATTTTTATGAATTCTTCACTGAGGAATTCGCTGGTGAGGAAATTCCTAAATGAAGAACTACTTGCAGCGGAATAAGTACTCAAAAGTAAACATAGCAGAACACAAGCATAGTCATCATGATGAAATGAAGACAAGCACATAGTACAGAAAGCGTAAGCACATGATAACACAGGATGAAGACGGACAGACTGAAGAAATTGAGAGAGTCTTCAGTCAAAGTCTTCAAACAGATATGAACAAGCACACAACAATAGAAATGAGGAAATGAAAGAGTTGAGGAAATAGAACCAGTAAGCTTGGTGAAGATAATGATTTGGTAGACCAGTTCCAACTGCTGTCTCAGTTGTATGTCTGGTTGGAGCAGCTGAGTATTTAAACTCGAGGACACATAGTCCCAGACACACAGTCCTCACCGTATTCTCCTTGAGCTCAGGTCACACAGACCTCGCCCAATCACTCGTGGTAAGTCTTCAGGTGACTTCCAAACCTTCACAGACTAGGTCACTCGGCGATCCACAATTCCTCTTGGATGCTCTAGACCATGACACCTAACCGTCTGGAAGAAGCACAGTCTTCAAAGGTAACAAGCGTCGGATCCATGCAGGATCAATCTCTTCAGTGATGCTCAATCACTTTGGGTTGTAGGTGTGTTGGGTTTGGGTTTTCCTCACTTGATGATTTTCGCTCAAAGTCCTCGGAGGATGGGATGCTCTCAAATGACAAGTGTCAGTTTATCTCGGAGCAGCCAACTAGCTAGTGGTTGTAGGGGCGGCTATTTATAGCCTAGGGAGCAGCCCGACATGATAAGACATAAATGCCCTTCAATGATATGACTGTTAGGTGGGTAGATATTTTGGGACAGCTGGCGCATAGCACAGCAACGGCCGGAAGTTTGACTCTCAAATTCCTCAGAGCTATCATGTTCCTCACTGTGTAGGCAATCCGCACTGGCGAATTCCTAACTCCTCAGTCAGAACAAATTCCTCAGAGACCAGAAGAACTTCGTCTCTCTCACTGAACAAATTCCTAACTGTATGAGATTTCCAATGGCTTCACTCAAAGGGATTGGTAGGTGTAGGATTTTGAGTTGAGCATCACATGGAAATTTTTCCTTAGTATTTCCTCGACCCCCTTTAACAGTACGGTGTATCCTATGACTCAAAAAAGAGAAAATGAAACTACGAAAACAAAAGTCTTCACGCTTCATGTTCCTTGAATGATTGTCAAGTCTTCAAGGTCACACCAATTTCTTCACTTTCAAAGTCTTCAGAAATCCAAAGTCTTCAGTTGAAGAACTCCATTTTTAGGGGTCGACTTTCTCTGTAAATATCAAACTCCTCATAGACTTATAGACCTGTTGAAAGAACATGTGGTGTCCCCATGTTTGGTTTTGGTAATTGATGAAAATCTCTATGGACTAATGGTTGCCTTGAGTTATTTTTGAAGGTTTTGTCCATAGGCTTATCTTGAAGTCCATCTGTTGGTTTCAAGGAGTTTATGAGTTGACCAAGGTGCTATTAAGGAATTATCCAAAGATTGGTCATGTGAGTGTTGAGCTTATTGCAAGCATGTCTTGAAGAAGAAGATTGTGTGATCATTCATGTTTACTTTCAAGACATCATCCAAATGAAGAGAGTTGGAAAGATTAAAGGTTAATCAAGACTAATTCAAGAGTGAATCAAGTTGATCAACTCACAAAGCATAGAAGATGTGCCGAGAGGGATCAAGTGATCCCATGGTATGGTAAGCATTGTCCATTGCACTTTGTGTACTAACCCATGGTCTATGTGAGAGTTCTATGTGGGGTTAGGTACGTGTCCATGGGCTTGCGTCAATAGGAAGATATCATACAACACATGGAAAAGATGACATCAAGTGGTGATCGTCATCGTGATTGCCATGTGCAAGATAAACATGGCGTGTCCAAGATTTGTAAGGATGATTGTTCTCCCTCCACCTTCGGCCGTGTTGCGTTCTCAACTTCTTCTACTTCACCTACATGTGGTTTTCCACAAGGTATTGAATGGTGAGTAGTGGTGTTCATTGGAATGATTATAGTGGGCTTATTGTTGATAATCCTTCATCACTTTCTTATTGCAATGCTTCATCTTTGGACTTCAACACTTCTAGCACTCCAAATGTTTCACATGCTTGTGTTGATAGTCCTTGCATATCATGTAGAAATTTCTTGACTAAATTTCATGATGATATGCTTGCTATGTCTTGTTGCCATGATAAAAATGCATCTATTTCCTCGAATTGTTATGCTAACAATGTAGAGGAAAGCGAACACTCCATGGAACAAGACGTGGTGTTTAATGGTGCCTCAAGGGATCCTACATCATCATCTATTGCTTTTTGCCTTATGGCTAAGGTGTCAAAGGTATCTCCTACTTTGTACCCCAATATGTCTCTTGATGATGATGTTGATGCTAATGATGATGAGGATAATGATGAAGAGAATGATAATATTGCCTCCTTAAAAACTAAGGGGGAAATGATTTTTAAAGCCCTTCATAAAAATAAAATTGCTCGTTCCAACTTCATGGAAATAATGTCCATTGCCATTGGTGGCAAGAAATACATTGAGGAGTTAGAATCTCATCTAGAGGAGCATGAGGTCACCATTGAGAAAATGGAAGCTCATGAGCATGATTACTCAAATGAGATCGCGGAGCTATCTCAAGCTCTTTAACATGAACAAACCACCCCCGAATCTCTTGAGGAGACTTTTGCTCTAGAATTATCTAGAGTGAAGGAATCTAATGATAGAGCTCTTGAGGTGGCCAATGTTTTTTGAAACTAAAAATGTTAAGCTTGAAGTTGCTCATGCTAGACTCCTTGAGGATTTTGAGCACCTTGAAAATGGCTCAAGGGTCATCAAGGGTGAGCTCATCAAACTCACCGAGTCTCATGCTCAACTTGAAGCTTCTTATTTAAAAGAGCTTGCCAAGTTGCCTTCTCCTCTTGTTGTTAATGATGATGATTGTGCTACTAACTCTATTTCTTGTGAAGCATCCATTTTAAAGGAGAATGTTGAGCTAAGGGCTCAACTTGAGTTGCTATCTAGCATGTATGGGAAATTGGAAGAAAGTCATGAAAAGCTTTCTAGCTCTCATTATGATCTTCTTGTATCCCATAATGTGCTAAAAATAGCTCACGAGGCTATGATTGCTAAGGTAACATATAGTGAGCCTCATGTGGACATTAGCACTACTTTTAGTCAAAATGATATATTGTCTTGTGCTAGTCCTTGTAATTCGTCTATGCATAACATTGGTACATCTTGTGATGAATTGCTTTCCTTGCCTTGTTTCTCTAATGATGAAGCTTATACTTCCTCTAGTACTTGTGTTGATACTAACCATGTAGAGGAAATCAAAGAGCTCAAGGCCCAAGTCACTTCTTTGAAGAAAGACTTGGAAAAGAGTCATGAAGGGAAATCCACACTCAACAATATCTTGAGTGTGCAAAAATCCCCCAATGACAAAGGTGGACTTGGATTCAACTCCAGTAAGAAGAAGAAGTCCAAGATGAACAAAAAGAAGGGCCAAGAACAAGTCAAGAATTCGGCCAAGATTTTTTGCTTCAAGTGCAAAGTAGAAGAGCATCATGTTAGATCTTGCCCATTGAAGAAGAAGCCCATTAGTGACAAGCAACAAGGGAAGCGGCCACAAGTTCACTTTCATGCTCAACCTCAAGTTGAAGAAAGGCCTCTTCCCAAGAAAACTCGAGCTAATGCTTCTCAAGTTGAGAAATCAAGTGAGAAGAAAGTGAAGAGTAGACGTTGCTACCTATGTCGTGAGAAAGGTCACCTCGCTTCTTCATGCACAAGTGGTAACGTATCCAACCCAATTATTATTGATGATGTCTATTCTCTTGGGAAGGATAATGTTGGCAATGCGTTTGCAAAGTTTGTTGGTACTCAAAGTGGTGTCAAGAAAAGAACCATTTGGGTGGCCAAGCCAATTGTGACTAACCTCTTAGGACCCAACTTGGTTGGGGACCAACAAGCTAAAACTTGATCAATAGGTGTTGATGGAGGTCACTGGGGACTTGGCTACATTATGAAGAATTAAGGGGTCTTCATCATTCATATTGTCTCAAGCCAAGTCATTTGGATTATCAAGTTTCTATCTTATATCCAATGTTCCCCCTTGCGGTAACTTGTGCTTAAATTGTTTACATTGAAAGTTACTTGCCCCTTAGCGTGTTGTGGTTTTGTACCTTGCATGTGCGTGTATATGTTATGCTTCCAATTTGCTTATCTTGAGAAATCAAGTATGTGCATGTTGGTTCGCACATCATGTACGTGTGTGTAGTGTGTTGAGCCTTTGTTCATCTTGTTTATATCTTAGTTGGATCTTGTGAGAGATTAATGGAACATTCCATTTTGGGGGACTGATGTGCTTTGTGCACCTCACAATCCTAAAAATGTGTGTACATGAGGAATACCATCTAGTATTGATATTACAAGATTATCTAGTCTCTATGTGGTATGTCTTCTCATGAGAAATTGAAATTCTATTTGGTCCATTAATTATCTCTTGTTGGTTCTCTTTTGCATCTTGTTAAGTTTTTCATTGGTATCACATTATGGGGGAGTAATATGCTATGTGTATATTACAAGCCTAGAAAATGTGTACATTCGAGATATTGTCACTTAGAATTGTTTTTGTAAATTATATTGTTCCTAGGTGGCATGTTAGCTCTACAAGTTGCAATTTGCTTGTGTTTGGTGTGAAGATGATGTCGGATATCCTTGCTATCTACCACCGGGAATTATTTCCAAATACTTCTTGTCTTTTGACAATTGGTACTCACTTATGTGTGGTAGAAATTATTGATCATCTTCATGTTGGCATTTGCTTTTTATTTGCCTTATCTCTTGCCAAGTTTGTGTCAACTCCCATTGCCTTCCGTGCCACTTGAGGATCTTGTTGTTTTCTTGGTCTTGTCTAGTGTCTTCCTTGATATAGTGAACGTGATGAGCCTACCTTGTGCATTTTGTATTCAAATGCAAATTCTCTAATGGGGGAGCTATCCTATTTTCTATAAAACACTAAACTTGTGATCCTTTTTAAGTGTGTGTTGGTGGACGGCAAGCCGTTTCTTTTTGGTACTTGTGCCATCATGAAACTTTGTAGAGAGCTTGGTTTGTTTGGAACCATCCTCTCTTTTGGGAGTTTGATATCATTTGGTGGGTTCCAATGGATATCTCATTCCTTGATGTATCCTTTTAATGATATCTTCCAAGTGATGATTTCTCCATTTGGTATTCTTTTCACTTGGTATTTTCTTGTATTTTGGTATCGGTTCTTGAAAGTCTTGAGCATGCATATTAACTTCATGTAGTTTCCTTGGCATGATTTCTCTCGTTGACCCAATATATAAGGGAAACTCCACCAAGTCTCAAATTGGATGAGATGTGCATGAATTTCATTTCCATATATATATGCACATATTTATGTGGAGTTTGTCCTACGTATTGTTGGTGTTTCTAACTCTTTGGTCCCAATGAGTTTGGGTACCATTTTGTTTGTGTTGTTGTTCTAGGAACAATTGGAGATGCATTGGATGCTCGGCTCACTCACAAGGAAGGTGTTTCCACCATGTGCTTATTGGAGTCAAGTTAGGATGATCAATGAACTACCATCTACCTTCAATTGGTATCTACTACATCCTTCCAATGGTATCTCGGTAACAAGTATCATCATCTACTTCATGCACACATTTCTTGCATCAACCTTGTGTAGGTTGTATCATGGCATGTAATTCATTCTTTATTGTGATACTTGTTTCCTTTCTCAAAGCATCCCAACAATGATCTCATGTTGCTAGTTGTTATGTCTTTGATGGTTGTGTGGTAGGAATTCATTTATATACAATAAGACCATATCTAGCCATGTGCTATGCTTCCAAGCAAATATCTTATTGGTATATGTATGACTTCCTTTTGGATATCTTATTCCTTCGCGTTGTAACTATGTCGGGTGTACATTCTTCTTTGTAGACATAAATCATCATGATTTCGTCTACCTAGAACCTTATACATCTGAGAGAAATTACATCTCTAGATGATATCCTTTCTTTCACATCCACCTTGTCTTTCTTATGTTATTTCTTTGGTGGCTCCGTGAAAGTTTTTGTCTTGAGTGCGGGTCTTATCTCGTTGCATCTTGATGCACTCTTGTGTGGTGAAGATATTTTTCCTCATGCTTGTTTTGACGAGGCCTTTGCCATCTTAATTGGTATCCCTCGTCTTGATGAGGCTTTCGTCTTCTATCTTCACCATGGGTTGTCACAAGTGTTGGTTATTCATTTTGCATTTTTAATGTGCTTGTGAACCCTTTTGCTTGGTGTGTGTGGGGATGACATGTCATGCACCTTGTATCTCCACTATCCAAGACTATGTTGATGCTTAATTCTCGTCCATACATTAGTCTTCTCAAGTGCTTTGCCATGACTCACACACATCATTTTGGTTGAGCCTACTCTTAAGTTGCCTCTTTTACATGTTGCTCAACCATTTGTTTGTTGCAAGTGCTAGGCTTTGTTTCCTACATGCTCACTTGCACTTGTTGTGAGTTTCTATTGATTTTTGGGGAGTGATGATCCTATTTTGTGCACTTGGTATCCTAATGCAAATATTGTAAGGAGCGCACAAATCATGGAGAGCTTCACTAGTGTCTTTAGAACACTCTGTTGCTCTCTTGCACTTGTCGTGAGGTTCTATTGATATTGGGGGAGTGACGATCCTACTTTGTGCTCGTTGTATCCAATTACAAAACTAAATTGTGCACAAATCATGGGAAGCTTCTTTAGTTTCTCTAGAACACTCCTTTGCTCATATCATACTTTATTTCATTCATGTGGCACGTAGGATCTTTGGTCTAGTTGGCTCAATTGATATCCATTGATTGCTTGCTTAAATTGGTATCTTTTGATTGCTTGATTGCTAGTTTCTCTCTTTGTTATGTCCTTGTGGCATATCATTCTTTTGCAATCTTTGGGCCTCAATATAGTTTGTCTTCCTCCAAGTATTTACCATTGGACATGTGTATTGTATTCCACTCTCTTGTTGAGAAATACACAATTTATGGAGGAACACTTTTTATATTGGACTTCTAAGCTTTTCACCTATTTTGTCAATCGATGCCAATGGGGGAGGAGTTTCAGAGAGTTTTGTTCCTAAGCATTTGCATCCCATTCTCATGCATCATTGGTTGTTGCATTGCATGGTGATGCATATTTGCATCCCATTCTCATGCATCATTGGTTGCTGCATTGCATGGTGATGCATAATTCCTTGTATAAACTCTCTTGAAAGTGATTGTCATCAATTACCAAAATGGGGGAGATTGAAAGAACATGTGGTGCCCCCATGTTTGGTTTTGGTAATTGATGACAATCT
Source organism: Triticum dicoccoides (assembly GCF_002162155.2). Taxonomy (NCBI): domain Eukaryota; kingdom Viridiplantae; phylum Streptophyta; class Magnoliopsida; order Poales; family Poaceae; genus Triticum; species Triticum dicoccoides. The sequence continues at coordinate 417,387,354 of NC_041385.1, forward strand.
CTATGGACTAATGGTTGCCTTGAGTTATTTTTGAAGGTTTTGTCCATAGGCTTTTCTTGAAATCCATGTGTTGGTTTCAAGGAGTTTATGAGTTGACCAAGGTGCTATTAAGGAATTATACAAAGATTGGTCATGTGAGTGTTGAGCTTATTGCAAGCATGTCTTGAAGAAGAAGATTGTGTGATCATTCATGTTTACCTTCAAGACATCATCCAAATGAAGAGAGTTGGAAAGATTCAAGGTTGATCAAGACTAAGTCAAGAGTGAATCAAGTTGATCAACTCACAAAGCGTAGAAGATGTACCGAAAGGGATCAAGTGATCCCATGGTATGGTAAGCATTGTCCATTGCACTTTGTGTACTAACCCATGGTCTATGTGAGAATTCTATGTGGGGTTAGGTACGTGTCCATGGGCTTGTGTCAAGAGGAAGATATCATACAACCCATGGAAAGGATGACATCAAGTGGTGATCATCATCATGATTGCCGTGTGCAAGTTCAAGTGGAGCATCACGAAGAGATCAAGTGCTTGAATCTTGCCATCCTTTGTGGTGTCAATGGTCTTGTGAAGATGTGCCGAAGAGAGGCTCACCCATAGTGGACTATGGGGGAGCAATCATCTAGTCTTCATCGAGCCAACGCAATCAAGAAAGGTGGTCCAGCTTGAGGGAGTCAAGATCGTCATCATCTAGCTCAAGTGGACCATGTGCAAGGCAAAGGTTTGCCCTTGATAGGTTTCCTATTTTACCGGTCTCGTGATGGTAGTTGGAAGACCGGGTTATAGGATCATTTGCCATACTATCAAGGTGGGCTCTCAAGTTGGTAGCTTGGTCGTATCGTTAGTAGAGAGCTCAAACCATTGCATCCTTACATCATGTTTATTGGTTCTTGTTTGGTTCTTTTTGTGAGTCTTAGAGCTTATGGTCATCTTGATGACAAGCTTGAGTTCATCGAAAACTGAGTTCGCATGCGTTTTCTATGATGTTTTCGGTGTTGGAGGTTTTACCGGTCTTATCCGAGGAAGGGTTCTCACCATTTTCTTATGGGCCTTTTCTAATTTGCTTCTTATTGATATTTCTTTCAAGATTGTGTTAGCCCTTGTTGCTAGCTTTCCAACAAACTTGGTTTCATCGAATTCGGAGTCCGTTTGCAAAAGTTGTGGCAGTTTTGGTGTTTTGAAAAGGCTGCAGCGGTACTACCGCGAATTGGAGCGGATGTAACTTTTTACTACCGCTCCAGAGCGGTACTACCACGGCTCCTACAGTGGTAGTACCGCTCCGTACCAAAAACTCGTCCCAAGTCCTGCGGTGGTGGCCCAGATGTACTTTTTTAGTACCGCTCGCAAGCAGTAGTACCGCTACCCTTTGCGGTAGTACCGCGATCCCTAGCGGTAGTACCGTGAGGACGAGCGGTAGTACCACTCCGGCGGTTCTACTAGCCTTTTGCCTCCTCGCTGTTGTTTTTCAAAGGGGTACTACCGCCCTAGCGGTAGTACCGCTCTGTGCGGACTCTGAGCATAACAGTTGGATTTTTCCCCACCTATAAAAGGGGGTCTTCTTCCCCATTGAACTTTATCCTTTGAGCTCGTGTTCTTCCCCCATTGTTGACCTTCTTCGAGCTTGCTAACTCTCAATCCCTCCATGGATTCTTGCTAGTTTTTGAGGGAAAAGAGAGAGGAGATCTAGATCCACATTTCCACCAATCACTTTCTCCTTTATGTGAGGGGAACCCATTGGATCTAGATCTTGGAGTTCTTGGTGTTCTCCTTCTTGTTCTTCCTCTCATCTTCCTCCCTAGCATTAGTTGCTTCGGTGGGATTTGAGAGAGAAGGAATTGGGCACTCCGTGTGCCCTTGTCATTGCATTTGGTGCATCGGTTTGAGTTCTCCACGTGATACGTGGAAGTTACAAGTTGAGAAGCTTATTACTCTTGGGTGCTTGGTACCCTTGAGCTTGTTACTCTTGGTTGTTTGGACACCCTAGAGCTTGTTCCTCTTGGGTGCCTTGGCTCCCTAGACGGTTGGTGTTGTTCGGAGCTCAATCATTGTGGTGTAAAGCTCCGGGCAAGCATGGGGGTCTCCAATTAGGTTGCGGAGATCACCCCGAACAATTTGACGGGTACCGGTGACCGCCCCCAAGGGTTGCCAAAGTGTACGGGTTCGGTGACCGCCCCCAAGGGTCGCAATTTGTACGGGTTCGGTGACCGCCCTCAAGGGTCCCTTAGTGGATTCACGGCATCTTGCATTGTGCGGAGGCGTGAGAAGATTACGGTGGCCCTAGTGGCTTCTTGGGGAGCATTGTGCCTCCACACCGCTCCAAACGGAGATTAGCATCCGCAAGGGTGTGAACTTCGCGATACATCGTCGTCTCCGCGTGCCTCGATTATATCTTACCCGAGCCCTTTACTTATGCACTTTACTTTGTGATAGCCATATTGTTCTTTGCCATATATCTTGCTATCACATAGTTGCTTATCTTGCTTAGCATAAGTTGTTGGTGCACATAGGTGAGCCTAGTTGTTTTAGGTTTTGTGCTTGACAAATTAACCGCTATGTTTATTCCGCATTTGTTCAAGCCTAAACCATAATTATTTTAAAGCGCCTATTCACCCCCCCCTCTAGGCGACATCCTCGATCTTTCACCTGTGTACACTCACAAACGCATCAGTCCCTTAACCTATAAGTCTTCAATAGACCAAAATCACTAAGGGGCACTAGATGCACTTACAGTGGCATGGGACTCAATGCTCTTTGACTCAATTGAACTCAAAGTAAGCATAATATAAAGAAAATCTGAAATTTTTGAGATGTGCCCTTGAAACCGGAAATTAGGGAATATATCTATATCTATATCTACTAATAAAGGGACGTGCGTTTCTCTGAATTTTTTGTCTGTTCACCGTATATGTTTTTTTCCGTACCTATCTGAGGTGGTACTAAAAAGTTTGTCAGTCCACGCATAAATAAATTTTCGGGTTGGGCCTCCAAACCATGCATTGAGAGGCCTGCTCAGCATATTTTTTCCTTCGGTTGGGCCACAGGGAGTAGTCCCCCACATGGGCCAAGTGGCCTGCTTCACATTTTTTTCGATTGTGATGCATGGGAAAAAAATTACCTTTTCTTTTGTAACCTACACTCTGAGTAGGTCGACTGCAATTACATAACGCATGATACGTTGGGCCTTTGCTGAGCCTAAGAAAACTATCAACTCAATATGTCAGTTCTTCCTACTATCATTAAATAGAACCACCTGCGCCCTTAAAACCACAACACCAATTTGTATATGTCTTGGAGTGACCTGTTATTGATCAACTCAATAAGTCGTCTTGGGAATAATAAGCGAAGGATGAGGTGAAGATGTGAGAAGAAGAGAATAAGTCCCTCTAAAGGAAGGAAGGAATATGATGTCCTATGTGGGCTAATGAAATGATGCGCAATTTAATGGCTTGCAGCATAAATAAAGGAGGTTGCACGCTACGGGATTCGGTAAGTGATGTGTAACTAAAGAGGTGGACGAAAGACTACACTGATGAATGCGAAGAAACTCCCTGTCCGGCGTACTAGAGGAGCTCTTCGAAGGAGAGAAGGACAGTAGGGCGGGACAAACAAAAATAAGTGAAAATAAGTTGACGTGTGAGACAGATAACAATGTCTTCCATTGCAAAAACAACATAACCGAATGTTCTATGTACATGTTAATTTCCATGAAGAAATGAGAAACATGGTATTCTGGACCGAAAAAGGCAAAAATCAATGCTCCAAAAAGATTATTTCTCAAGCATTTTAGAGGTCCTATTCTGCATTTTCACCTCCAACACCATGGATGTCAATGTATTATGAAATTCACATCTGAGTAGGATAATTACTATGTTTACTATCAAATAGCTAGGAAATGTCAGCTAAGGCAAGAGTGCAACGAATGAATTGGTTCATGTGCATCCATCCAGAGAACGATTTCTACACGAGAGCTATGTCTCGCTTATAGCGAGACGGTAGCTTCTCTTGTCTAAAAGGGGTTCTCTCTTGCGTAGGTATTGGGCCGACCTATTTATTCTCCTCCTTCGCTCGCTCAGGTCGATCGATCTCTCGCTTTTTGATAGCTCGATACACTGGTTCGTTCTGGTTTTCTTCCCTTTTTCGTTATGTTTTGCTTTCCTTTACGGTTTTCTTCAGTTTTCAGTTTTCCTTGTTTTTTCATCGTTTTCTTCATTTTTCATGGTTCTTACTGATTTTCTTGTTTCATCATGATTTTCCTTCGGTTTTTTGTTTTTTCGTCGGATGTCTTCAATTATTTTTCGGTTTTCACTGGTTTTGTTCCTATCTTCTTTTCTTCAGTTGTTTTGTTTCTTTCTCATTTTTCCTTGGTCTTTGCTTCCCTTTTTTATTGCACTAGTTTTGTCTAGTTTTCTGGAATCTTTTTCCTATTTTTCTTCGCCCCTCATGAATTTTCAAGGTTTTCTTCGGATTTCTGTTTTCCTTGTTACTCGAGGTGTTTCTTTTGTTTCTTTATGTTCTTTCTTCAGTTTTCACCGCTTTTCTTCTTTTTTCTTCAGCATATGTATACATTTTTCATACATATTTATACATTTTATGTATACATCACGAACATTTTTTATACATATTTAACATTTTTATATATGTTTAACATTATTTAAATACATGATTAATATTTTTTTACATTTATGTTTTATGACTACTTTTTTCATACACATTGAACATTTTTTGTGTATATCAGGAACAATTTTTAGTACATGTTTATAATTTTTGAATTATATGATTAAGTTGTTTTTATACACCATCACCATTTTCTAGAATTTAATTTTTATGTTCAAAGTTTTTAAGACACGTTCTACATTTTTCGTAGAATTGTTTTGTACAGGTTTAACATTTTTGAAATAGATGATTAACATTTTTTTACATATTTGTGTTGATGACTATTTTTTTCATACACATTATACCTATTATGTATATGACTACCTTTTAAAGTATATGACTAATTTCCTTTCTTTTTTCTTCATTTTCCTTTGGTTTTATTTGTCTCTTTCTCGTTTTTCATGTCTTTCTAATTGTATCGGGTTTCTTCATTTTGCTCTATTTTTCTTTGTCAATTTTCATAGGTTTCTTTTTTGTCAACACATGTTGACTATGTACGCATTCAAAAAAAAATTATACATCAGAAACATGTTTTATATACATGTTTAATATTTTTAAATACATTATTAAGAGTTTTTGAAAAATTATTTTTAAATGTATATCTTTTTTCATACACATTGTACATTTTTGGTATATACCTAATATATGTTTAACATTTTTCAAATAAAACTTTTATTTTCTAATACATGGTCAACATTTTATATTCACATTTAACATTATTTTCAAATGCTTGATTAATATTTATCAAATGCATGAATAACATTTTTTGATCACATGGTCAACATTTTTATATACACATTTAGCGTTTTTCAAATGCTTTATCAAATTTTTTAAAATACAATATTATCATTTTTGAACATTGGTCAACATTTTTTCTGTACACAAATAACATTTTTCAAATGCTTAATAAGATTTTTCAAATCCTTGTTTAACTTTGTTTGAATACATTGTCAAATTTTGTCTATACAAATTTAACTTTTTCAAATACTTGTTTAACATTTTTTTAAATGCTCGATTAACATTTTTGAAATACATTATCAAGTTTTTTACACGCACATTGTATATTTTGTTTCTACATTTTTCGTATACATGAGGAACTTTTCACTATACACATTCAACATTTTCCAAACGCTTGGTTAACATTTTTTCACATGTCTTTATGTAAAGTGTATTTTTAATATATTTATTTAGAATATCTGAAAGTATAAATAAAATTAAAAAAAAGCGAAAATAAAAAAAATGAGAACCCTCCTCCCCCTCCCCAAAAAACAAGGTTGTGGCCTCCCGCTTGCCTTGGCCGGCGCATCTCGCGCTTGCTTTACGTCAGAGTTCTCTACATCTCACGTCAAGCGAGACATAAGGTGCCCGGATCTCAGTGCTTTTTCCTCGTTCGCCACAACCCATGATCCAGCGAACCATCGGATTCCTCCACTGGCCCATGAAGCGCGTTTGAAAAACGAGCAGGCCCTATTAGCTCAATTTTTCAAGAAAAAAATATCATTAACGAAAAACTTGTGATGTATAAAAAGTAAAAAACAAGGAATTAAAATTGAATGCGCTCTAATTTCTAAAAAAAAAACAAAATTGGGGCCGATGGCAACTTCAAAGAAAAAATATAGTTTTTTTATCTAGATAAGTCCAATACATTTACCATAGTATGAAACCGAGATTAAAAAAAAACTCCCATTCTCTTAATATTAAAAAATTCATCCTCTTAAAAAGAAAAATGCAATGTTATTAATAATAAAAAATGCCATCCTCCTAATAGTAAAAATGCTATGTTATTAATAGTAAAGCTACTATGTACAAAAAAACTTGAATAGTTAACATTATGAAAAAAATTGATCCTCTTAATAATAAAAATGTCATGTTATTAATAATAAACTGACATGTACAAAAATGTATTTGACTTGTGATTTTTTTTTTAAATCTTTAAAGTAAAAAACATCATGTTATTAATAATAAACTACCATGTACAAAAACAAACTTAACTTGTGAACATTAGAAAGAAATCTTTAAATTTTCCATGTGCAAAGTTCAAAAGTATATAAGTGCCATGTTAATTCTTTTTGAAAAATTGCCATATACATAAGAAAAAAAAACATAATTTGACATCTAGTAAAAAAAGGAAGGACTAAGGTTTGATCTTAGGTCTCCCAAGTAAAGGCTTGCGTCCCTAGCCAATGCGGTATGCAGTAGTGTTTTTATTAGTATAGTGTTTGCTGGCCATTGTATTTATAGCGAACAAGTTAAAAATTTCACTTGCCTTGTGCCCCTGCGCCAAGATTTAAAATCTGACGTTAGACAAATATCTTTTCTGTTACTATAAAAACAAGTTACTTATTTTGCTATTTTTTAAATTTTACTGTTCATTTGAATGCATGTGAAACTATGTCCACCGTAGCATTTTCGATGGATGCATGTGGAACTATGTCCACCTTAGCTGGAGAACACTAAATGGAGACGCCTGCATGCCACACGATTACGATCATATCCATATTCATAGTGTGAAATGTGCATACGCTTCTCCCCCCTTCTCCCTCTTACCATGACAAGCCCTTGGGAAATAACCTCGATGGGCAGAAAACAAAAGGCGTTAGACCCTACTAGCCCAACCCTAGAAAGTCTTAAGATCCTTTTCCATACTTGCCCTGCTCCCATTTAAGGAGAAACAATTTCATGTTTTTCCTAAAAGGATGGGAAGATTAGAGAAGTCCTATTGATTGTTGCTTTCTCCAGACCATCAGGAATAACTTGTATGGAACGGACGAGACGAGATGCCTCCTCACAATGATCGATGCATATGCCTGCCCGGACCAATGTTCTTATACATATTAGGGCATCTCTAACGCTGACCCTCAAACCGCCTGCATTTCTCCGGATCGAGTGGTCCGCACGCATTTTGCCATCCAATGCAGTTCCAATCGGTCCACAGACTGGTCTGGACATCTATTTTCCTACAAACCGAAGCAAATGGGGGCGGGGGAGGGGGAGGGGAGGGGGAGCTCGGTGCGGGAGTCTGACCACCGACACATAGGACTTCGACACCCTCAAATCCCCTCCCGGTTCACTTTTCTTCCACTCTGTACCTGCCCCCCTTACTTTAGATTCGCACCCTCCTCGCCTGTCGCCGCCATTGTACCTCTCCGGCAACTGCCCATGCATCATAGGACGTCCGCAGCCACCACTAACGCACCTGCCTGATACGTATGCAACGTATCTATAATTTTTGATTGTTCCATGCTATTATATTATCCGCTGTGGATGTTTTATATGCATTAATATGCTATTTATATTATTTTTGGGACTAACTTATTAACCAACAGCCCAGTGCCAGTTTATGTTTTTCCTTATTTTTGCGTTGTACACAAAAGGAATATCAAACGGAGTCCAAATGGAATAAAACTTTCGCGGTGATTTTTCTTGGACCAACGGAGCTTGGAGATGAAGTCAGAAGAGTCCCAAGGGCTCCACAAGCCCTCAAGGCGCGCCCTGGGGGGGACCTGGCTTGTGGCCCCCCAAGGAGTCCTCCAACCCTCATTTTTGCTCTATACATTCCCAAATATTCCCAAACCAACAGAAGCGTCCACCAAAATACTTTCCCGCCGTCACAAGCCTCCATCCCCATGAGATCCCATCTTGGGGCCTTTTCCGACACCTTGCCGGAGAGGGATTCGATCATGGAGGGCATCTACATCAACTCTATTGCCCTTCCGATGAAGCGCGAGTAGTTTACCACAGACCTACGGGTCCATAGCTAGTAGCTAGATGACTTCTTCTCTCTCTTTGATCTTCAATACAATGTTGTCCTCGATGTTCTTGGAGTTCTATCCGATGTATTATTCTTTTGCGGTGTGTTTGTTGAGATCCGATAAATTATGGATTTATGATCAGATAATCTATGAATATTATTGAGTCTTTTCTGAATTCTTATATGCATGATTAAATATCTTTGTATTTCTCATTATTGGTTTGGTTTGGCCAACTAGATTGGTTCTTCTTGCAATTGGAGAGGTGCTTAGTTTTGGGTTCAATCTTGCGGTGTCCTCACCCAGTGACAAAGCAGGGGTAGCGAGACACGTATTGTATTGTTGCCATCAAGGGTAAAAAGATGTGGTTTTTATCATATTGCTTGAGTTTATCCCTCTACATCATGTCATCTTACTTAAGGCGTTATTACGTTCTTATGAACTTAATACTCTAGATGCATGGTGGATAGCGGTCGATATGTGGAGTAATAGTAGTAGATGCAGGCAGGAGTCGGTCTACTTAACACAGACATGATGCCTATATTCATAATCATTGCCTTGGGTATCGTCATAACTTTGTGCTTTTCTATCAATTGCTCGACAGTAATTTGTTCATGCACCATATGTTTTCTTTCAAGAGAGAAGCCTATAGTGAAATCTATGGCCCCCGGGTCTATTTTCCATCATATATTTTCAGATCTATAAACCAAAAAACCCAAAAATACCTTGCTGCAATTTATTTGTTTTTACTTTGCTTGACGTTTAGTAATCTTTTATATCTATCTCTATCAGATCTAATCCTTGCAAGTGACCATGAAGGGATTGACAACCCCTTTATCGCGTTGGGTGCAAGTGTTTGATTGTTTGTGCTGATGCATAGATTGGAGACTTGCTTGTACCTCCTACTAGATTGATACCTTGGTTCTCAAACTGAGGGAAATACGTATCTCTACGTCGTTGCATTACCTTTTCCTCTTCAAGGGAAAAACCAATGCAAGCTCAAGAAGTAGTAGGAAGAATTTCTGGCGCCGTTGTCGGGGAGGTTCTACATCAAGCCTACCAAGTACCCATCATAAACTCTCATCTCTTGCATTACATTATTTGCCATTTGCCTCTCGTTTTCCTCTCCCCCACTTCTAAAACATTTTAAAAAAACACAAAAATATTTGACTTTTTATTCGCCCTTCTTCTGTTCATCTTTTCGTTTGCTTTTTGGTTGCTTGTGTGCTAGATTGCTTGTTTTGCCATCATGGCTAGCTCCTCTATCATAGTCGATACCCCAGAAAGCGAGGTTCTTAATTTTAAACAAAGGGGTGGAGAGAATCTAAAAGATGCTTGGTATAGAATTTGCAATGCTCAAAATAGATCTACTCGTAAGAAATCCACTACCGTTCTTATTCGAAATTTTTATGTGGGTGTTACTACTTGGAATAGATATGTGCTAGAAACCATTACTCGGGGTAATTTCTTGGGTAGTCACACGATGGATGCTTACAATGTTATGTTAAATCTAGTGGGATCTCCATCAATTATGGTTAATGAAACAGTATTAAGTTTGGAACATGTGATCCAACGACTCGATATTATTGAAAATAAAATTTCCACTGTAGAGCTTGTTGAGAATTTGGATAAAAAGATCCATAATAAAATTACTCAACTCGGATCAAAGGTGGGGATCACTTTGAAGAACTTTAAGGAAAAAGAACCCATAGTTAATGAGAAAATTGATAAGATTCCTATAGAATTGATAAGTTAGAAGATATTTTTACTAACTTGGGTTCCGCTTTTGACACTGTCATAACTACTCCAAAACTTCCTCCTACTAAAACTACCAAGTTTATTTATGTTACTAAAAATAAGGGTGAATCTTCTAGTAAAGAAAACGGAGATGTTAAGATGATAAGTGTTCACCCTAACTTTATCAATATTAATAAGGAACCAATTTCTACGAGTGAATTTATTGATTCCTTGCCTAGGAGTGTGATTATTGATAAGACCAAAGAATCTCATAGAGGTTATAAGTGTGCAATGGAGGAAGTGCATACCAAAGATGACCTAGATCTATGTTTTATGCCTAGCTAGCGGCGTTAAAAAATAGCGCTTGTTGGGGGCAACCCAATTTTATTTTTATGTTTTTTGATTTTGATTCTGTTCTTTAATAAATACACATTATTACCTTTGTAGTAATTGTATTTTGGTGTTCTTAATTAGCGTTTGAGCCAAGTAAATCCTTTGGGACACTTTGGTATATCGTCGATTTGATCTTGCTGAACAATAGAAACTTTTGCGCCTAGTAACAGAATTGTTTAAATTCACAGAAGTGCAATAAAATCCTGATTTTTTACACAAGATTTATATATTAATTGCCTCTGTTCTCCTAATTTTTCAGAATTTTTGGAGTTACAGAAGTATGCGAAGTTTACAGATTACTACAGTCTGTTCTGTTTTTGATAGATTCTGTTTTCTATGTGTTATTTGCTTATTTTGATGAATCTATGGGTAGTATCCGGGGTATGAACCATGGAAAAGTTGGAATACAGTAGATATTACACAAATATAAATAAAGAATGAGTTCGCAACAGTAGCAAAAGTGGTGATTTATTTTCTTATACTAACGGATCTCATGAGTTTTCTCTTGAGTTTGTGTTGTGAAGTTTTCAAGTTTTGGGTAAAGATTTGATGGACTATGGAATAAGGAGTGGCAAGAGCCTAAGTTTGGGGATTCCCAAGGCACCACAAGGTAATATTCAGGAAGAATCAAGCATCTAACCTTGGGGATGCCCTAGATGATATCCCCTCTTTCGTCTTCAATCCATCAGTAAATTTACTTGAGGCTATATTTTTATTCACCACATGATGTGTTTGGCTTGGAGCGTCTTGTATGATATGAGTCTTTTCTTTTTATTTTGCCACAATCATACTATCTGTACACACCTTTTTAGAGAGACACACATGAATCATGAATTTATTAGAATACTCTATGTGCTTCACTTATATCTATCGAGCTAGGCAATTTGCTCTAGTGCTTCACTTATATGTTTTTAGAGCATGGCGGTGGCTTTATTTTATAGAAATTGTTGAACTCTCATGCTTCAGTTATATTATTTTGAGAGTCTCTAAACAACATGGTAATTTTCTTAGGTTATGAATTTAGTCCTAATATGATAGGCATCCAAGAGGGATATAATAAAAACTTTCATATAAAGAGCATTGAATACTATGAGAAGTTTGATTCCTTGCATATTGTTTTGAGATATAAAGATGGTGATATTAAAGTCATGGTAGTGAGTAATTTTGGATTGGTAGAAATACTTGTGTTAAAGTTTGTGATTCCCGTAGCATGCATGTATGGTAAACCGTTACGTGATGAAGTCGGAGCATGATTTATTTATTGATTGTCTTTCTTATGAGTGGCGGTTGGGGATGAGCGATGGTCTTTTCCTACAATGCTATCCTCCTAGGAGCATCCTTGTAGTACTTTGTTTCGATAGCTAATAGACTTTTGCAATAAGTATGTGAGTTCTTTATGACTAATGTTGAGTCCATGGATTATACGCACTCTCGCCCTTCCACCATTGCTAGCCTCTCTAGTACAACGCAATTCTCGTAGGTGCATTAAACCCACCATATACCTTCCTAAAACAACCATCATACCTACCTATTATGGCATTTCCATAGCCACTCCGAGATATATTGCCATGCAACTTCCACCGTTCCCATTGAGATATATTGCCATGCAACTTCCACCGTTCCCATTGTTATGACACGCTTCATCATTGTCATATTGCTTTGCATGATCATGTAGTTGGCATTGTATTTGTTGAAGGCCATATTTCATATTTTTTTATACATGTCACTCTTGATCATTGCACATCCCGATACACCGCGGAGGCATTCATATAGATTCATATTTTGTTCTAGAATCAAGTTGTAATTCTTGAGTTGTAAAGTAAATAAAAGTGTGATCATCATCATTATTAGGGCACTGTGCCATGTGAGGAAATGATGATCGAGGCTATGATTCCCTCTCAAGTTGGGATCAGACTCCGAATGAAAAAAAAGAGAGAAATAAGAGGCCAAAGAGCCCCCAAAAAAATGTAATATCCCAAATTTCTAATTTGGAATGTTATACATTAGATCATCATTGCATATCATATTTTATTGCATTTTTGGTTGATCCTAGAAATTCTACGCAACTCAAGGACCCACGGAGAGAGTTCGGGATTTCGTTATTTTCATATTTCAGTTTTCTCAAATTTTGAAAAGTGGATCATTTGATTTTAATTATTTTTTCTCTTCGAATATTTCCAATATGAAAATAAAATAGAGGAGATAAAATGACTTCTCCAAAATAAAGAAATATTGGAGGGAAAATATTAAAATCAAATAAGAATTTTATTGGGAGTTTTATTGCTATTTTATTTGAATTAGGAAAAAATGCGTTTTTCAAAATTGCATTAGAGACCCAAATAACTGTTCACTTTGTCTGCTATATTCTTAGATGATGGGGAAAATTTATTACATGATTTTTGGAGTCCATTTAGTATTTCTTTTAATCGTTTTTCTGCGCGTCAGAATTATTTTAAAAAAAGGAACCGACCTACCGGGTCGTGTCCGCCTGGGACACTGACCCGGCCGGCCTCTTATAAGGCCAAGGCCCGAGCCGCCTCAGCCCAGCCCCACCACCCCGCCAAACCCTAGCCCCGCCTCGACCCTGCCGCCAGCCACCGCCGCTGCCGCGTCGCACTGTCGTCGCTGCCGTGCCGCCGCCGCCGCCGCTTGCTACCGCCGCCGTCGCCGCCCGCCGTCGCCCCGCCGCCACCGCTGGAGTGACCGCTGCCGCCGCCGCCAACACGTACGCCGAGGTAGCCGCCGGTTTTAAAAAAAACCGATTGGTTTTATTTCGAAAACCCTAGATTCATTTCTTTATTTAGATCGGTTCGGTTTTCCTGGTTTAGTTAAATAATGGACGTTTGTTCGTACGTTCGTTTTTACGAACGGTGTTCACCCGTTAGCCGCAGACAGCGAACGTTCGTTCATTAGCCTATTCGTCAGTTTTTCTTTTTCTAGGGTTTTTCCGCGATTATTTTCGATCGCGATTTCTGCCCTGATCTTCGTTTTAGTTTATCTTTTCACTCGTTTATCGGAATCAGGCGATTCAAGCGCCTAGATCTTCATCTTGAAGCCATATTTCTGTTTCACCAACTTGAACAAGATTTTGGTACTGTAAAATTTGACTCTAGTCCAGATTAGTAAACGGATCTTGTTTCTTTCGCAGTTTGAGTTTCGTTGCTTCGTTTGATTTGATTCTTTTTGCAAATCAGAGTTCTTCAGTTGAACTTTCTGGTTAGATATCTTATTTGAGTTTTACCCGTGTTTCTACTTGAGTGCTTATGTATGTTATTGTTTGTTTGCGATATAGTACCTGGAGTGCGAGGCATGCTACTACGAGTCTCTAGGTTTCGCGAAACATCAGCAAGGCAAGTAACACTTTGATCATACCTCTTTACTACCCAGTTTTATTGCATTAGATCAACCCTCAAACATTGCATGGTTAGGATCTGAATAACATGTGGGTTTTGGGAAGTAGATGATGAGGTAGAACCTATTGTCCTGTTTTATTATCAAACTTTGGGAGTTACTTCTACGTTATGCTTATATTGCTATGCTATGCTCGTAGACGTGGTTTGCGTGAGTGTATCCATGACAGATGTGAGTATTGTTACTTAATGGTTAACTTAAGGTGGCTACTTAAATACACATCTAGTTGGATTGCTTGAGGCACCCTGGAGTACCCAGTGGTTGTCAGGGCACCTGGAGAATCCAGTGTTGTCCTAGGATATCCCGGAGTACCCGTGTGATCATCCTACGGTCCGCCACCCAAGCTCAAAGGGATCATGAGATTATTCATGCTAGAAACTTTCGTGTGTAGCCACAAGCCATGGGCTCTGGCATAGTTGAGTAAGTTGCGTGAAGCTCTTGAAGAGGTAGACTAGAAGATGTAGTGGGTTGTAGGTGGTACTGTCTATCCAGAGTAGAGAGTTAATGCTTCAGAAAGACCGTGTCTCGAATCTCCGACCATGGATGTATTCGAGTCTTGTGGGGAAAACTGCGCAAACCTCTGCAGAGTGTACAAACTAATCATGGTTAGCCGTGTCCCCGGTTATGGATGTCTTGAATATCTGGTTCTTGGATTATCATGTTGATATCATCACTCTAAATTAATTTTTTGGGTTTAATGATGATGCTTAATTGGGATTGAGTTGGTGGAACCTTCTCAATGTTTAACAACCACCGTGATAGTTAAATAAAATTTATTCCTTTGTTGTAGGAAAAAATTGGCTTTGTGCAAGAGCTTTCCACCAGCCAAATATGCATGTAGTGATAGCATTTATTTTGTTCATTACTCTATGTGTTACATTGCCAGCATATTCCATGTGCTGACCCATTTCGGGCTACAACATTTCATGTTGCAGACTTTTTAGACGACGAGTAAGGTGCCATAGGTCGTTGTCTTTCACTCAGCTATGCCGTTGGAGTTGATGGACTCGCTTTATCTTCCAAGCCTTCCGCTGTTATCATTTTTAGATGGCCTTAAGCCATATTATTGTAATAAGTTCTCTTTTGAGACATACGATGTAATAAGTGTGTGATTGAAACTCTGTTATAAATCCTCAAGTACTATGTGTGTCAGCATTACCAATCGAGGGATGACACTGATGCACAGAGACTAGACTGTTTGAGGTCTAGTCGCTACAAGATGGTATCAGAGCACACGCTAACTGTAGGACACGACCACTAAGCTAAAACCCTAGATCACTAATCTCTTCTCATTTCTGACTCCTCTCCTTTTCTACTCTATTGGATGGCAGATAAATGGAACAAGTTCACCCAACCGAATGAAGACACACCTTTTGGACGACACTTGAAGGAAGTTACTAGATACCTGAACATCGGAATACCAAGCTTTACCGGGACCTACATCGCCACTTTACCAGAAGAGGAGCGTTGGATGATTCGAGTTCAAGTTTCAGGAAGGACGTTCATGCCAGTCACTGAGTCCATAGAGTTTTCCTTTGTTGCACCAACCTGGAGTCTAGGCAAGAGCATGGCAGCCCACATCACCATGGGACACATTGGAGAATTTTACCACAAGGATCTCAAGGATAATATCTACCAAATATGTGGGCACCGAGATGAGCAATGGGAGATGATCAGCACCAGGAGGGATAGGTCCATTGCAGCTTTCATCCAGGAGTTAAAACATCACATTCGTCGCCAGGAGAACCAGATGTGCGCAGGCATGATAGATCTGAAGAAGGCAATGACCAGGATCACGGAGCTGGAGGAAGAACTCAAGTCTACACGCGATGGGTTTGAGGAGGAAATGATGATACTCGTGGAGAAGAATGACAATGTGACGAGGAAGCTAGGAGTATTCATGGGAGACCCCGTGCCAGGAGGAGAAGACGACGATTCCACTTGCCTGGAGAACTACATCATCATCGACGACACCAACTCGGATCCCGACGATAGTGATGATGACTATGTTGATGAAGCTAGAGCAGTTATCATGGAGTCTTCCACCGATTAAAACTTCTAGTCGACCACCATATCAGTAGTAGTATTCCCCCAAGTATATAGTATAGTCCGAGCACTTTTGTAACGATAGTTAGACCGTTTGTATGCCCTTGTTTGATTTGATTGAAGTGATATGATTGTGTTTGTCTCATGTACATATGGGTAGTGTTTTCCCTCTAGACCTCATTCTATTCTATTTTCTCATCTTTTCTAAACCCTCAGATGCCTCCGAGACGTGACAATGGATTTGCTTTCTCGCTGGAGCTCACTCAGTTGATCCAGCAGTAGAATACCCTGATGTAGCTACTAGTCCAGAATCAGAACCAGGGGAACAACAACAACAACAACAACCCACCACCACCACCACCTGTTGATCACTTAGCCCGTTTCCTAAGGCTAAATCCGCTGGTGTTCCCTAGTAGCACCGAGCCGATTGTTGTAGATGATTAGCTCCGCAAGATTGGAAGGGAGTTGACCACTGCAGGATGCAAAGATGTGGAGAGAGTGCGTTTTGCCGCAATCAGCTTGATGGACCCGCAACATCATGGTGGGAGAATTTCACAGCCACTTACCCCATCGACACTGTCACATGGGACCAGTTTCAGCAGGCTTTCCGCACTGCCCATGTTGTAGCAGGAGCTATGGCCATGAAGAAGCGTGAGTTTCGCAACTTGCGCCAAGGAGGACGCATAGTGGGCCAGTATGTGGATGATTTTAGTAAGTTAGCACGTTATGCCCCAGATGACGTCGCTACAGATGCCGCTAAGCAGGAGAAGTTTCTGGAAGGACTGAATGATGAGCTGAGCATGCAGTTGATGGTGGCAACCTTCAACAACTACCAGGAGTTGGTAGATAGACCTCTCATGATTGAAGGGAAGTAGCAGCAGATTGACAACCGCAAGAGGAAGTATGGACAGGGGAAGTACAATTCAAGAGCTCAACAGAGGCCCCGTTTTACCCCGAACTCGGGAGGACACATTCACCATAACCATGGAGGCCATAATTCCAATGGAGGGAGTTCACATAACCATAGTGGCCCCAAGAATGGGAATGAGAATGGAGGAAGTAACGGCCAGAACCGTTCCAACCCAGCAACGCCCGCCAAGAAGGATCTAAGTCACATTACTTGTTTCAAGTGCGGGAAGAATGGACATTACGCCACGGAGTGTTATGAATCAAAGAACAGAAATGGGAATGGAAGCTCCGGGAAGAAGCCCAACCCTTTCAACAGGGGACAAGTGAACCACGTTAGCGTGGAGGAGGTTGAAGCGCAACCCGATGCAATAATAGGTAAGTTTTTTGTTAAGTCATTTACTGCAATCGTTCTTTTTGATACTAGTGCATCGCATTCACACATATCAATGGGATCTGTGGATAAGTTTAACCTGCCAACCCAAGCCCTTAGGTCACCCATGTTAGTAACCTCGCCAGGAGCAGAGTATATGGCTAGCCTATGGTGTGATCGGTACCATTAAGGATTGGGAACTACTTGTTTCCCTCAGACCTAATAGTATTGGAGTCACAAGGATTGGATGTAATATTAGGCATGGATTGGTTATCGAAGTATGGAGGGAACATTGACTGCGCCAGTATGTCGATTTTGCTCACCACCCCAGAAGGAAGAAGGATTAAGTATGTATCCCGACATGTGCCAAAGAGGACTCAAGTGAATTCCTTATCAGGAGTTGTACAGGAGGAAGTACCAGTGGTGAAGGATTTCCCTAATGTATTTCCAGAGGAGTTGCTAGGCATGCCACCGGATAGAGACATTGAGTTTTTGACTGAGCTTTTGCTAGGCACAGGGCCAATATCTAAGAGACGTACCGGATGCCCGCAAAGGATTTGGAAGGACAGTAAAAAAAAGTCGACAATATTGTCTCATGTTTGTGCCCTCATTGAAATGCACCGACAGCCCGCCCTAGGGTTCCCACCCCCGCCGCCGCCAGTGACCTAGCTTCCCGCCGGCGCCGGCCACTGGCGCGCGCCTCCTAGCCCGCCCCGCTCCTCTCCCCCCCTCTCCCCCCTCTCCTCCCCTCCCTTCCCCTCCCGCGGCGCGCTCGCGCGCGCCCGGGGGGTCCCCTGTGGCCGCAGCCCTAGGCCCCACCTCCTTCCCCTCCCCCCGCCATCATCGGCGAGCTCTGTCGGGCAAAGCCCGGGAGGCGCGGCGGCGGCGGGGCCCTTATTCCCCATCCTCTTGTGGGCGCCGGCGCGGGACGGCTCTTTCGAGCGACGGTGCTGGACGTCCGCGGGATGCAGCGGCAAGGCGGCGGTCTCGCGGGGCGGCGGGGTGGCCTGCTGTGGCGGCGCTCCGGCGACCCTCATTCTGAGTGCGGCGAGGCGGCTGTGGTGCTCCCGTCTCGGGAGGTGGCACGCGAGCGGTTTCTTGTCGGATCCGTCCGGGTCTGGCTTTGGGGGTCGGCCGGTGGCGCCTGGCTCCCATGGTGCATGCCCGACGGCTCCGGCGCCTGCAGCTCGCCGGGCGACGCGGGTAGGGCAGCGGCCGGGCGTGGCTGCTGCTCCAGCCGTGGGCGGTGGCATGGGTAGGTCTCGGTGCCCTACCAGTGTCGTGGCAGCCTCACGGTGGCTCGATGGATCTGCCCGCGGCAACGGCCGGCTTCTCCGGCGTCGGTTTGTCTGCGTTCGGGCCGTCTCAACCTTCACCCCATCTCCTCGTCGCCCGGGCGCTACTCCCATCTAAGGGCTGGTCCTCTCCCAGCTGCGGTCCACCGCTTGTCTCGTGCCTGTTGCCGCAGGACAGAGCTTGTCTCGCGCATGATGCAGCAGGACCGAGCTTGTCTCGCGCACGATGCAGCAGGACCGAGCTCGTCTTGCGCAAGATGCAGCAGGACCGAGCTCGTCTCTCGCACGATGCAGTAGGACTGAGCTTGTCTCGCGCACGATGCAGTAGGACCGAGCTCGTCTCGCGCATGATGCAGCAGGACTGGCTTCGTCCCCCTCTCGTTGCTGCAGGACCAAGCTCATCTCGCGCTTGGGGCAGCAGGATGGGTCGGTGGATGCCAGGTCTGGCCGACCTATTGGGTCTCGACGCTAGGGGTTTCCCAGGGGCACGAAAGGTGGGACCTTTCCGCTCGTCTCTTTTGTTGGGGTGCAGTGGGCCACGAGTGAGGTGGTGTCGAGGTCTTGGATGCTGGGGCGGTGGCCCTGGTGCTGCTGGTTGTGCGGTGCTCTTGGACAAAGCCCGTGCCTTGGTGCTGCCCAGTCACCATGGTCGTGTGGGCGGCGTGGTTGCCGGGGTGTGGCGTTCGGTGGCGGTGAATGTTAGCCGAGGTGAAAACCTGCTCTATCTTCGGAAGGACCGATGGCGGCGAAGATCGTTCCCTTCTTGAAGGCGTCCTCGCGGCTCTCATTGCCCGTCATGCGGCTCCGGGGGAAACTCTGATCCTTGGATCGGGCTGTGGCGGCGCTCCGGCGTCGTATCCTTCCTGAAGGTGCCGCCTTGGAGTGCATGGTTCGTCATATGTAGCTTCATATCTTCAGGACGGTAGTGCTAGGAGTGGTGTTGCTGCGCTCAGCGCCTTTGTATCCTGTCCTGGGTGTGTGCGTGTGTTGCGGTGGCGTGGCGTGTGGTTGTACTGGATGCTTGTGGTTTGATGCTTTACATATAAAGCGGGGAGAAAGCCTTTTTCGGTAAAGGATTTGGAAGAAATTAAGAAGCAAATTAAGGAGTTATTGGATAAAGGCTATATTCGCCCAAGTTCGTCACCTTGGGGATCACCAGTGCTTCTAGTGGAGAAGAAGGATGGATCATTGAGGATGGTTGTTGATTACCGTGGATTGAATGAAGTGACGATCAAGAATAAGTACCCACTGCCGATGATCAATGATTTGTTTGACCAGTTGCAAGGAGCTAAAGTATTTTCCAAGATCGATCTACGATCAGGATACCACCAGCTGAAGATTCGAGAGCAGGATATACCTAAGACAACTTTTACCACAAGGTACGGGCTATATGAGTATACCGTTATGTCTTTTGGTCTGACTAACGTGCTTGCCTATTTCATGAACATGATGAACAAGGTGTTTATGGAGTTTTTGGATAAGTTTGTCATGGTGTTCATTCACGACATATTGGTTTACTCGAAGAATGAAGAGGAGCATAAGGAGCATTTGCGTTTGGTACTTGGGAAGCTGAGAGAACATCAGTTATATGACAAGTTCAGCAAGTGTGAGTTTTGGTTGAAGGAAGGTGGATTCCTCGGACATGTTATATCCGGAGAAGGAATAGCAGTAGCCCTACCAAGGTTGTCACTGTGACAAATTGGGAAGCACCCACGTTAGTTGGAGAGATCCGGAGTTTTCTTGGACTCGCAGGATACTACAGGAGGTTCATTGAGAATTTCTCTAAGATTGCAAAGCCCATGACGGAATTGCTGAAGAAGGACACCAAGTTCAAATGGACTGAGGAATGTGAGGCCAGTTTTCAGGAGTTGAAGAAACGTTTGGTTACAGCTCCAGTGTTGATTCTTCCAGATCAACGCAAGGATTATCAAGTGTATTGCGACGCTTCTCGTCGAGGACTTGGAGCAGTGCTGATGCAGGAGGGAAGAGTGGTTTCATATGCCTCACGACAGCTTAAACCCCATGAGTTGAATTATGCTACACACGATTTGGAGTTAGCAGCCGTAGTGCATGCGCTGAAGACATGGAGACATTTTCTCATCGGAAACCATTGTGAGGTGTACACGAATCACAAGAGTTTGAAGTATATCTTCATGCAGAAGGAGTTGAATCTCAGGCAGAGGAGGTGGTTGGAGCTCATCAAGGATTATGATATGAGGTTGCATTATCACCCCGAAAAGGCTAATGTAGTAGCCGATGTGTTGAGTCGCAAGAGTCATGTCAATACACTCATGACCGGAGGTTACCCAAGGAGTTAGCCGAGGATCTTGGCGAGCTATGTTTGGAAATAGTTCCGAGAGGTTATGTAGCAGCATTGGAAATTCAGTCTACCTTGATGGATAAGATCAGAGAAGCTTAGAAGACGGACAAAGAGATTGCTGAGATAAAGGAAAGGATGAGCAAAGGAAAGGCTAAAGGATTTCGTGAGGATGAGCACGATACCTTATGGTTTAAGGACCACGTATATGTGCCTAATGACCCCCAGATCAGGAAATTGATTCTGCAGGAGGCCCATGATTCGCCATATTCGATTCACCCAGGAAATACCAAGATGTATCTGGATTTGAAGGATAGTTTCTGGTGGACCGGAATGAAGAAGGATATTGCTGAGTATGTAGCGGTTTGTGATGTATGTCAGAGAGTGAAGGCAGAGCATCAGAAGCCAACAGGATTGTTACAGCCATTGCTGATACCTGGATGGAAGTGGGACAAGCTAGGCATGGATTTTATCACGGGATTGCCCAGGACTCATTCAGGCTATGACTCGATATGGGTTGTAGTCGATCATTTGATGAAGGTAACTCATTTCATCCCAATGAAGACCACTTACACCAGTGCTAAGTTGGCAAAGATATACATGACCAGGATCGTATGTTCGCATGGAGTTCCGGGGAGCATTGTATCAGATAGAGGAACCCAGTTTACCTCAAAGTTCTGGAATCAGTTTCATGAAACTTTGGGTACCAGGCTAGAGTTTAGTACAACCTTTCATCCACAGATAGATGGACAGACTGAGAGAGTCAATCAGATTCTGTAGGACATGTTGAGAGCTTGTGCGCTAGATTATGGATCTAGTTGGGACGATAATTTGCCATATGCAGAGTTCTCTTACAATAACAGTTATCAAGCCAGTTTGAAGATGGCCCCTTTTGAAGCCTTGTACGGAAGGAGGTGCAGGACACCGTTGCTATGGGATGAAGTTAGAGACCGTCAGTTGTTTGGACCAGATTTGATTAAGGAGTCTGAAGAAAAGGTTAAGCTGATTCGCGATAGACTCAAGGTAGCCCAGTCCAGGCAGAAGAGCTATGCAGATTCAAAATGCAAGGAGACAATTTACGAATTCGGAGACAGAGTTTATCTTCGTGTGTCCCCACTTCGGGGAGTTAAGCATTTTGGAGTTAAGGGAAAGTTAGCACCACGTTTTGTGGGACCCTACAAAGTTTTGGAGCATATGGGAGAAGTTGCATACAAGTTGGAGTTGCTAGAAGGATTGTCAGGAGTTCACGATGTGTTCCACGTTTCCTAGTTGAAAAGTGCCACGCGGAGATGGCCGATATTCCTTTGAGAGATACAGTGCCACTGGAAGCGATTCAGTTGGATAGCAATTTGACCTGCGAGGAGAAACCAGTGAAGATTCTCGAGTTTGCCAGCCGAGTCACACGCAACAAGGTTATCAAGTTCTGCAAAGTTCAGTGGAGCCACCATACCGAGGATGAAGCCACCTGGGAACAAGAGGAATACCTACAAAAGGACCACTCGCACCTATTTTCTAGCCAACCAAAATCTCGAGGGCGAGATTCATCTTAAGGGGGGTAGGTTTGTAATATTGCAAATTTCCAATTTGGAATGTTATACATTAGATCATCATTGCATATCATATTTTATTGCATTTTTGGTTGATCCTAGAAATTCTACGTAACTCAAGGACCCACGGAGAGAGTTGGGGATTTCGTTATTTTCATATTTGAGTTTTCTCAAATTTTGAAAAGTGGATCATTTGATTTTAATTATTTTTTCTCTTCGAATATTTCCAATATGAAAATAAAAGAGAGGAGATAAAATGACATCTCCAAAATATAGAAATATTGGAGGGAAAATATTAAAATCAAATAAGAATTTTATTCGGAGTTTTATTGCTATTTTATTTGAATTAGGAAAAAAAATGTGTTTTTCAAAATTGCATTAGAGGCCCAAATAAATGTTCACTTTGTCTGCTATATTTTTAGAGGACGGCGAAAATTTATTTCAGGATTTTTGGAGACCGTTTAGTATTCTTTTAATCATTTTTTTGTGCATCGGAATTAATTTTTTTAAAAAAGGAACTGACCTACCGGGCCGTGTCCGCCTGGGACACTGACCTGGCTGGCCTCTTATAAGGCCGAGGCCCGAGCTGCGTCAACCCAGCCCCGCCACCCCGCCAAACCCTAGCCCCGCCTCGACCCCGCCGCCAGCCGTCGCCGCGCCGCCGCCGCCCGTCCCAAGCGGCGCCGCCGCCGCCCGCCATCGCCCCACCACCCGCCGGAGCCGCCGCCACCACCGGAGTAACCTCCGTTGCTGCCGCTGACATGCATGCCGAGGTAGCCGCCGTTTTTTTTAAAACCGATTGGTTTTATTTCGAAAACCCTAGATTCATTTTTTTATTTAGATTGGTTCGGTTTTCCCGATTTAGTTAAATAACGTACGTTCGTCCGTACGTTCGTTTTAATGATCGGTGTTTACCCGTTAGCCGCAGACAGCGAACGTTCGTTTGTTAGCCTGTTCGTCAGTTTTTCTTTTTCCAGGGTTTTTCCATGATTATTTTCGATCGCGATTTCTGCCTTGATCTTCGTTTTAGTTTATCTTTTCGCTCATTTATCGGAATCAGGCGATTCAAGCGCCTAGATCTTCGTCTCGAATCCCTCTTTATGTTTAACAAACTTGAACAAGATTTTGGTACTGTAAAATTTGACTCTAGTCCAGATTAGTAAACGAATCTTGTTTCTTTCGCAGTTTGAGTTTCGTTGCTTTGTTTGATTTGATTCTTTTTGCAAACCGGAGTTCTTCAGTTGAACTTTCTGGTTAGATCTCTTATTTGAGTTTTACCCGTGTTTCTAGTTGAGTGCTTATGTATGTTATTGTTTGTTTGTGATAGAGTACCCGGAGTGTGAAGCGTGCTACTACGAGTCTCTAGGTTTGGCGGAACATCAGCAAGGCAAGTAACACTTTGATCATACCTCTTTACTACCCAGCTTTATTGCATTAGATCAACCCTCAAACATTGTATGGTTAGGATCTGAATAAGATGTGGGTTCTGGGAAGTAGATGATGAGGTAGAACCTATTGTCCTGTTTTATTATCAAACTTTGGGAGTTACTTCTACGTTATGCTTATATTGCTATGCTATGCTCGTAGACGTGGTTTGGGTGAGTGTATCCATGACAGATGTGAGTATTGTTACTTAATGGTTAACTTAAGGTGGCTACTTAAATACACACCTGGGTGGATTGCTTGAGGCACCCTGGAGTATCCAGTGGTTGTCAGGGCACTTGGAGAATCTAGTGTTGTCCTAGGATATCCCGGAGTACCCGTGTGATCATACTATGGTCCGCCACCCAGGCTCAAAGGGATCATAAGATTATTCATGCTAGAAACTTCCGTGTGCAGCCACAACCCAATATGGGCTCTGGCATCGTTGAGTAAGTTGCGTGAAGCTCTTGAAGAGGTAGACTAGAAGATGTAGTGGGTTGTAGGTGGTACTGTCTATCCAGAGTAGGGAGTTAATGCTTCAGAAAGACTGTGTCTCGAATCTCCGACCATGGATATATTTGAGTCTTATGGGAAAAAGTGCGCAAATCTCTACAGAGTGTACAAACTAATCATGGTTAGCCGTGTCCCGGTTATGGACGTCTTGAGTATCTGGTTCTTGGATTATCATGTTGATCTCATCACTCTAAATTAATTTGTTGGGTTTAATGATGATGCTTAATTGGGATTGAGTTGGAGGAACCTTCTCAATGTTTAACAACCACCATGATAGTTAAATAAAATTTATTCCTTTGTTGTAGGGAAAAATTGGCTTTGCGCAAAACAGTAACCATAGAGCTTTCCACCAGCCAAATATGCATGTAGTGATAGCATTTATTCTGTTCATTACTCTATGTGTTACATTGCCAGCATATTCCATGTGCTAGCCCGTTTCGGGCTGCAACATTTCATGTTGCAGACTTTTCAGACAACGAGTAAGGTGCCATAGGTCGTTGTCTTTCACTCAGCTATGCCGTTGGAGTTGATGGACTCGCTTTATCTTCCAAGCCTTCCGTTGTTATCGTTTTTAGATGGCCTTAAGCCATATTATTGTAATAATTTCTCTTTTGAGACATTCGATGTAATAAGTGTGTGATCGAAACTTTGTTATAAATCCTCAAGTACTGTGTGTGTTAGCATTACCGATCCAGGGATGACACTGATGCACAGAGACTAGACTATTTGAGATCTAATCGCTACAAAAAATGAGAGAAAGGAGAGAAGGGACACTCTTACTATCCTTTTTTCCTCACTTGTGCTTCAAAGTAGCACCATGATCTTCATGATAGAGAGTCTCCTATTTTGTCACTTTCATATACTAGTGGGAATTTTTCATTATAGAATTTGGCTTATATATTCCAATGATGGGCTTCCTCAAATTGCCATAGGTCTTCATGAGCAAGTGATTTGGACACACCCACTTAGTTTCTTTTTGAGCTTTCATACACTTATAGCTCTAGTTCATCCGTTGCATGGAAATCCCTATGCACACATTGATATCTATTGATGGGCATCTCCATAGCCCGTTAATACGCCTAGTTGATGTGAGACTTTCTCCTTCTTTTTGTCTTCTCCACAACCACCATATTCTATTCCACCTATAGTGCTATATCCATGGCTCACGCTCATGTATTGTGTGAAAGTTGAAAAAGTTTGAGAACATCAAAAGTATGAAACAATTGCTTGATTTTTCATCGAGGTTGTGCATGATTTAATACTTTGTGTGATGAAGATGGAGCATAGCCAAACTACATGATTTTGTAGGGCTAACTTTCTTTGCCCATGTTATTTTGAGAAGACATGATTGCTTTATTAGTATGCTTGAAGTATTATTGTTTTTATGTCAATATTAAAATTTTGTTTTGAATCTTATGGATCTGAACATTCATGCCACAATAAATAAGATTACATGGATAAATATGTTAGGTAGCATCAAAAATTCTGTTTTTATCATTTACCTACTCGAGGACGAGCAGGAATTAAGCTTGGGGATGCTTGATACGTCTCCAATGTATCTATAATTTTTGATTGTTCCATGCTATTATATTATCTGTTTTGGATGTTTTATATGCATTAATATGCTATTTTATATTATTTTTGGGACTAACTTATTAACCTAGCGCCCACTACCAGTTTCTATTTTCCTTGTTTTTGAGTTTTACAGAAAGGGAGTATCAAACGGAGTCCAAACAGAATAAAACTTTCACGATAATTTTTCTTGAACCAGAAGACATCCACGGAGCTTGGAGATGAAGTCAGAAGAGTCCCGAGGGCTCCACAAGCCCTCGGGGCACACCCTAGGGGGGCGCCCCTGGCATGTGGGCCCCTCGGGAGTCCTCCAACTCTAATTTTTGCTCTATAAATTCCCAAATATTCCCAAACCAACAGAAGCGCCCACCAAAATACTTTTCCTCCGCTGCAAGACTCTATTCCCCTGAGATCCATCTTGGGACCTTTTTTGGCACCCTGTCGGAGGGTGATTCAATCACAGAGGACATCTAGATCAACTCTATTGTCCTTCCGATGAAGCGTGAGTAGTTTACCACAGACCTATGGGTCCATAGCTAGTAGCTAAATGGCTTCTTCTCTCTCTTTGATCTTCAATACAATGTTCTCCTTGATGTTCTTGGGGTTCTATCCGATGTAATATTCTTTTGCGGTGTGTTTGTCGAGATCCGATGAATTGTGGATTTATGATCAAATTATCTATGAATATTATTGGAGTCTTTTCTAAATTCTTATATGCATGATTAAATATCTTTGTATTTCTCTTTGAATTATTGGTTTGGTTTGGACAACTAGATTTGTTCTTATTGCAATGGGAGAGGTGCTTACTTTTGGGTTCAATCTTGCAGTGTCCTCACCCAGTGTCTAAGTAGGGGTAGCGAGGCACGTATTGTATTGTTGCCATCAAGGGTAAAAAAATGGGGTTTTCATCATATTGCTTAAGTTTATCCCTCTACATTGTGTCATCTTACTTAAGGCGTTACTCCGTTCTTATGAACTTAATACTGTAGATGCAGGCTGGATAGCGGTTGATGTGTGTAGTAATAGTAGTAGATGCTGGCAGGAGTTGGTCTACTTGACACAGACGTGATGCCTATATTCATAATCATTTTCTTGGATATAGTCATAACTTTGCGCTTTTCTACCAATTGCTTGACAGTACTTTGTTCATCCACCGTATGTTTTCTTACAAGAGAGAAGCCTCTAGTGAAACCTATGGCCCCCAGGTCTATTTTCTGTCATATATTTTCAGATCTATAAACCAAAAAAATCCAAAAATACCTTGTTGCAATTTATTTGTTTTTTTACTTTGTTTTACGTTTTAGTAATTTTTTATATCTATCTCTATCAGATCTGATCCTTGCAAGTGACCGTGAAGGGATTGACAACATGTTGGGTGGAAGTGTTTGATTGTTTTTGCAGGTGTATAGATTGGAGACTTGCTTGTACCTCCTACTGGACTAATACCTTGGTTTTCAAACTGAGAGAAATACTTATCTCTACTTTGCTGCATTACCATGTCCTCTTCAAGGGAAAAACCAACGCAAGCTCAAGAATTAGCACTGCCCTCCATGGATTACGCCGCCATGAACCTAGGATCCCTCTACAGCTCGGTACCTCCACCCCCTACCGACGACGTCCATGGTGGGCAACATGCCCTCCAGGTGTTCGGTCAAATGCCATTAAGGCTTTTTGTTAAACTTCTTGTTGTTTTCTAGAGTAAGTATCATGGCAGAGACTCAGCGATCAAGGATGAGTTGTTGTGTGATGCGTAGTTGGTCATATCTGCGGACTTTGTAGGCAGTAACTTAAGGGGCTTGATATTTCGGCAACGTGTGCATGCTTCGTTTCATGCACGAAAGAAATTTGCTCCTAACGACATGGATGTCATCCACAAAAGAACTATGAAGTCAATATCGCATCGATGGTACACCATTTGCAACTTTGTCATGATGTTTTGTGGTGCGGTTGCACAGGTGGAGACAATGTCGCCATTGGACTCGTCCGCCCTGGAGATAATAAGTTTTACTTCCTGTTGCTCTATATGTTGGTTAATTCATTCATTTACTTAATATTGCTCTACAGATTGTATAGCGTGCACGCTCTGCTGTGATGTACTATAGGACCAAGGGCAGACCATTCATGCACATACATTGTTGGATGAAGCTCAAGGGGCAACCTTTGTGGGACGACATGTTCGACTATGATTATTCTAGTATGGTTGAATTCGAAATTAGTGAAATGAAAAAACTTGTTGAACATTCGGCTACCTCATTGAATTTGAATTTTTTAATGTAAATTATATCTGAACTTTGTTGAATTTTGTCATATTTGATGTAGTTTGTCCAGTTTGTTGAAATCCAGTTCTAAATGTACGCGGGCACGGTTGGAGGGACGACTCCCGCATCAATGTCTGAGGACTAGTCCCCACCGATCCTGCAGATGATACCATGTCCACAAGGTCAGCGCACGCCACCTGGAAGACCACAACGTAATGGTGTGTCCAAACATCGTAACCACACTTTATTGGATATGGTGCGATCTATGATGTCTCTTACCAGTTTTCCACTATCGTTTTGGGGTTATGCATTAGAGACAACTGCATTCACTTTAAATAGGGTACCATCAAAATCTGTTGAGACGACACCTTATGAACCATGGTTTGGCAAGAAACCGAAGTTGTCGTTTCTTAAAGTATGGGGCTGCAATGCTTATGTGAAAAAGCTTCAACCTGATAAGCTCGAACCCAAATCGGAGAAGTGCGTCATCATAGGATACCAAAAGGAAACTGTTGGGTACAACTTCTATCACAGATCCGAAGGAAAAATCTTTGTTGCTAAGAATGGATCCTTTCTAGAGAAGGAGTTTCTCTCGAAAGAAGTGAGTGGGAGGAAAGTAGAACTTGATGAGGTAATTGTACCTTCTCCCTTATTGGAAAGTAGTCCATCACAGAAATCAGTTCTAGTGATTCCTACACCAATTAGTGAGGAAGCTAATGATGATGATCATGAAACTTCAGACCAAGTTACTATCGAACCTCGTAGGTCAACCAGAGTACGATCCGCACCAGAGTGGTATGATAATCCTATTTTGGAAGTCATGTTACTAGACCATGATGAACCTACGAACTATGAGGAAGCGATGATGAGCCCAGATTCCACTAAATGGCTTGAGGCCATGAAATCTGAGATGGGATCCATGTATGAGGACAAAGTGTGGACTTTGGTGGACTTGCCCGATGATCGGCAAGCCATTAAGAATAAATGGATCTTCAAGAGGAAGACTGATGCTAATAGTAGTGTTACTATCTATAAAGCTCGACTTTTCACAAAAGGTTTTCGACAAGTTCAAGTAGTTGATTACGATGAGACTTTCTCACCCGTAGCGATGCTTAAGTCTGACCGAATCATGTTAGCAATTGCTGCATTTTATGATTATGAAATTTGGTAGATGGATGTCAAAACTGCATTCCTGAATGGATTTCTGGAAGAAGAGTTGTATATGATGCAACCATAAGGTTTTGTCAATCAAAAGGGTGCTAACAAAGTGTGCAAGCTCCAGCAATTCATTTATGGACTGGTGCAAGCCTCTCGGAGTTTGAATAAACGCTTTGATAGTGTGATCAAAGCATATGGTTTTATACAGATGTTTGGAGAAGCCTATATTTACAAGAAAGTGAGTGGGAGCTCTACAGTATTTCTAATATTATATATGTGGATGACATATTGTTGACTGGAAATGATATAAAATTTCTGGATAGCATAAAGGGATATTTGAATAAGAGTTTTTCAATGAAAGACCTCGGTGAAGCTGCTTACATATTGGGCATAAAGATCTATAGAGATAGATCAAGACACTTGATAAGATTTTCCAATGAGTAAATACGTTGACAAGTTTTTGAAATAGTTCAAATGGAACAGTCAAAGAAAGAGTTCTTTCCTGTGTTGCTAGGTGTGAAGTTGAGTAAGACTCAAAGCCTGACCACGGCCGAAGATAGAGAGAGAATGAAAGTCATTCCCTATGCCTCGGCCATAGGTTCTATAAAGTATGCCATGCTATGTACCAGACCTATTGTATACCCTGCCCTGAGTTTGGCAAGGGAGTACAATAGTGATCTAGGAGTAGATCACTGTACATTGGTCAAAATTATGCTTAGAAGACTAAGGAAATATTTCTCGGTTATGGAGGTGATAAAGAGTTCGTTGTAAAGAGTTATGTTGATGCAAGCTTTGACACCGATCTAGATGACTCTGAGTCTCGATCTGGATACATATTGAAAGTGGGAGCAATTAACTGGAGTAGCTCCGTGCAGAGCATTATAGACATAGAAATTTGCAAAATACATATGGATCTGAATGTGGCAGACCCGTTGACTAAACTTCTCTCAAAAGAAAAACATGATCACACCTTAGTACTCTTTGGGTGTTAATCACATTGTGATGTGAACTAGATTATTGGCTGTAGTAAACCTTTTGGGTGTTAGTCACATGGGATGTGAACTAATCACATAAAGATGTGAACTATTGGTGTTAAATCACATGACGATGTGAACTAGATTATTGACTCTAGTCAAGTGGGAGACTGAAGGAAATATGCCCTAGAGGCAATAATAAAGTTATTATTTATTTCCTTATTGCATGATAAATGTTTATTATTCATGCTAGAATTGTATTAACCAGAAACTTAGTACATGTGTGAATACATACACAAAACAAAGTGTCCCTATTATGCCTCTACTTGACTAGCTCGTTTATCAAAGATGGTTATGTTTCCTAACCATAGACATGTGTTGTCATTTGATGAATAGGATCACATCAATAGGAGAATGATGTGATGGATAAGACCCATTCGTTAGCTTAGCATTATGATCGTTACAGTTTCATTGCTAATGTTTTCTTCACGACTTATACATGTTCCTCATACTACGAGATTATGCAACTCCCGAATACTGGAGGAACACCTTATGTTCTATCAAACGTCACAACATAACTGGGTGATTATAAAGATGCTCAGGTGTCTCCGAAGGTGTTTGTTGGGTTGGCATAGATCGAGATTAGGATTTGTCACTCCGTGTATCGGAGAGGTATCTCTGGGCCCTCTCGGTAATGCACATCACTATAAACCTTGCAAGCAATGTGGCTAATGAGTTAGTTGCGGGATGATGCATTACAGAACGAGTAAAGAGACTTGCCGGTAATGAGATTGAACTAGGTATGATGATATCGACGATCGAATCTCGGGCAAGTAACATACCGATGACAGAGGGAACAACATACGTTGTTATGTAGTTTGACCGATAAAGATCTTCGTAGAATATGTGGGAGCCAATATGAGCATCCAGGTTCCGCTATTGGTTATTAACCGGAGATATGTCTCGGTCATGTCTACATAGTTCTCGAAACCGTAGGGTCCGCACGCTTAACGTTCGATGACGATATGTATTATGAGTTCTGTGTTTTGATGACCCAAGTTTGTTCGGAGTCCTGGATCAGATCACGGACGTGACGAGGAGTCTCGAAATGGTCGAGATGTAAAGATCGATATATTGGAAGGCTATATTCGGACATCGGAAAGGTTTCGAGTGATTCGTGTATTTTTCGGAGTACAGGGAAGTTACAGGAATTCACCGGGAGAAGTAATGGGCCTTATTGGGTTTTAGTGGAGAGAGGGGAGAAGGGCCAAGAGGTGGCGCGCGCCTCCACCCTGCCCAAACCGAATTGGACAAGGGGTGGGGGCGCAACCCCCCTTTCCTTCTCCCTCTCCCTCTCTTTCCTTCTCTCCTACTCCGAATATGAAAGGGAATCCTACTAGGACTTTGGAGTCCTAGTAGGACTCCCTATGCTTGGCGCACCCCCTAGGTCGGCCGCCTCCTCCCTCCCTCCTCTATGTACGGGGGAAGGGGAGCACCCCAAGGAGACACAAGTTTCTCTCCCAACCGTGTGCGGTGCCCCCTCCATAGTTACACACCTCGATCATATCATCGTAGTGCTTAGGCGAAGCCCTACGCCGGTAGCATCATCATCACCGTCGCCACGCCGTCGTGCTGACGGAACTCACCCTCGTCCTCAACTGGATCAAGAGTATGAGGGACGTCATCGAGCTGAACGTGTGCTGAATGCGGAGGTGCCGTATGTTTGGTACTTGGATCGGTTGGATCGCGAAGGTGTTCGACTACATCAACCGCGTTATTGAAACGCTTCCGCTTTCGGTCTACGAGGGTACGTGGACACACTCTCCCCTCTTGTTGCTATGCATCTCCTAGATAGATCTTGCGTGATCGTAGGATTTTTTTGAAATTACCACGTTCCCCAACAAGTAATTGCCCTTGCTTCTATCGAGCCCAGAACCACGTTGAAGTGGTCAGAGATAATCCTCTCTTTGTTCGTGTGGGCTGTTGTAGTGTTTCCTTCATGTTGAATGGAGTGTATGAAATTCTTGCGTCGCCTTGAGCACATCTTGGCGTGGAATATTTGTGTGCTGGAATCCCTCGCTTTTAGCCAAGTGATTCTTGATGCCTGTCATTTTCTTGCCCGTTCCACAGCCGCAAGGCCAATCAGACGCAGCTTGACTGATTTCCGTAGCTGAAATTCTGCTTCAGAGAGGACCATGCAATTATCCAAGTGCGGGATCACCTCATTGACTATGTGGAATTGCACCTTGGCATCACTAAACAAGGTTCTGCTCCGAACTTTTAGATCCTTGTTGTTCTTTGCAATTTGATCGCCAACCTCTTGAAAGCACAAACATGAGCAGTGGGCCTATTCCATGCCTTCTCAACAGTCTCCTGAAAGTGGGGGAAGCGCAGCCAAAAGGCTTCGAATATGAATATTGCACACCTGGGCGGTGAGGTTGCATTGTCCAATAGTAGCATACAGTTATTGGAGCATGTCGTGGATGCCGCCATCAGCATGTTGTTGGGGAAGAGCAGCTCCCAACTTGTCGTGGAATTGCCACGTTAGATGTCCTCGTGAAAGGACTTAGTTATGGAGCCATCACAACTAGGAAGCTTGAAGGGGTTAATCGGGACAAAGGACACGAGAGGTTTATACTAGTTCGGCCCCTTACGGAGAAGGTAAGGCCTACGTCTAGTTGGGTTGGTATTGATGTTTCGATGACTAGGGAGCGAGATATGCTATGCCCAGCTCTCGATGAGTTGTTTCTTGCCCTAAGCCGCCAGCAGGTCGTCCCCTTATATACACGGGTTGACGACCTGTGGCCTACAGAGTCCCGGCCGGCTTATAAACAGTGTTCGGCTCGGTGACTAGTTAAATCTACCTTATGATACAAGTCATGCCATTATAGCGGTTTACTACAACGGGCCTTAAATCGCCGGTGGGCCTTAAGCCCTTTATTGAACCGCCATCTTCATGCTTGGTCTTGGGCTTCTCTCTAGTGAATCCTCTTTGCGTAACCCGGCCCCTCCTGGGCGGCTTACACAAATAGTTATATCCCCAACATTAGGCCCCAGATTGATTTGAACCTGTTCATGTCAATCTTAAAATACCTTAAAATAAATCTTCAATCTTCTAACTGTGCCAAAGGTTTCCTTTAACCTGCCATGACGTCATCTCTTGGATCCGTGTTAACCCGCCGTGACGTCATTCTTTCTTAAATTCTTTTTCTATTCCACTGTCTCCTCCAACGGATCTCTGCTATTATTGATTGTTCCGAAAATCGAGGCGTCGGGGCCGCTAGATAATAACTCTTATCTCCTTGTTTCCCGTGCCGTCTCAGTTATCCTCTCCTTATAAATATGCGCGACCTAGGTCTTCCCATTCTCCTCCTTCCAGTCATCTTCTTCCTTTAGCTGCTTCTCTGCCACTCAAGCTCCGCCGCCGCCGCCGCAGATCTCCTTGTCTTCACCAACTCAGGCCGCTGCATCAACCTGGTTGGAATAGAAAAACGCAACACCCTTCCGCGGCAACCTTGCATTGGTAAGTCTCCCCTTTCCTGCTCCTTAGATCTACATTAAGGCCTTCGAGTTCTTCGAGTTCTTCACTGTTCAGTAGCTTTCTTTCATAGATTTCATTATCCTCGCTCTTCTTGATCTTGAAGATGATAAAAACTGATGCGGTAGATGTTTTGCACCTACTTTGAAATGCAAATGAACCCCTTTCTGTCGCATAGAGGCCCCATTCGAGCCCTTGAGCTTTATCCGCTCCAGTCTTAGGTCTAGAAAATTTCCTTTTCAGAACAGTTGTTTGATCCAAAATAACAGTAGTAGATTATGAAACCTATTTGTATCACCCGGAAAATTACTTCTGTCGAATACCCATAAACACAACTGTCCATGTAACCGGCTTAAATAAGTGATACTGAGCTGTAAACCTTGCTTGCTTCTCATGACCTTAGGAAATTTGAACTGCTTTTGATACTTGTGGCGGCTTAAACACTGTTGCATAGTTATTCTTATATAATTAGGCC
This sequence comes from Triticum dicoccoides, assembly GCF_002162155.2. Lineage (NCBI taxonomy): Eukaryota > Viridiplantae > Streptophyta > Magnoliopsida > Poales > Poaceae > Triticum > Triticum dicoccoides. The sequence goes on from NC_041385.1 coordinate 417,421,690, forward strand.
CCTTCTTAAGCCGCCACCTTAAATAATTTAGATATTTCTCCCGGGTTAAAAGTGAGCCGGAACTTCTTATTTTGTCGTAGGCCAACTGTTGTCATGGCACCTAAGGCAGCCAAAGCCCCTGTGACTTGCAATTGGGTCCCATCCATAGTCACAAAGAGCAAACTGTCTGAGTTTGTGAAGTCTGGCCATCTGCCAAAAAAGGAGGTCATGTCTTATCGTGCCCCTGACCCGTCTGAAGAAAGGCCTCAACCCAAAGAAGGGGAGGTAATAATTTTTACGGATCATATGAACCGGGGATTTGCCCCTCCCGGCTCAAAATTCTTCAGGGAGGTTTTAAACTTCTTTGATCTTAGACCTCAAGACATTGGACCCAATTCCGTGTCAAATATTTGCAATTTCCAAGTTTTCTGCGAGGTGTACCTGGGAGAAGAACCAAGTCTGCTTTTGTTCAGAGAGCTTTTTTACTTGAACCGGCAGAATGAACGTGCCAACGGGCCTAATCTTGAGCTTGGCGGCATCTCGATTTAGCGGCGGAGAGACTGCCTTTTTCCCTATGCTGAACTGCCAAGCCATCCAAAAGATTGGAATCAGACATGGTTCTACTGTCAGGACACTTCACCGGCTGATGAAAGGCCTCTGCCCGGATTCCGCGCCCTGCGCCTTGAGTCCAACCATCCGCTGGCAGATAAACTGACCGCTGTTGAATGTCTGCCTCTCAATCCCACCATCAAGAAGATCAAAGCTCTTTTGGGAAACGGTTTGAATGGCATCGATCTAGTCCGAGTCTGGGTCACCTGGCGAGTACTTCCATTAAGCCGCCGCTCCGGCTTAATGTGTACTTACACAAGCGAGAAGGATGATCCAATGCATCATAGTCCTGACGACTTACCAGATGATCTGGTAGATGCTACAACCCAGTCACTGCTGAAGGAGGGCACTGTGACTAGCAATGCCTTCGGCTTACTTCCCTTCTGCAAGAAGAACCCGGCCCCTGCAGTGAGTTATCAATCTTAAAAATACTCTTTAACATGTTATACCTTGTTTGTACTCATAATTCCTTATCTTTTTCCAGAGGCCGATGATAACTTCTGGAAGGTCAAGTATGACCACGAGACTGCCAAACAAGCCAGAGTAGCCAAGAAGACCGAAAGGAAAGCCGCCAAGACGGGATCCTCAAAGAAGAAGAAACCCATCGTCTCCGACTTATTCAAATTGGATGATACTTATTCGGATGATGAAGAGGTAATCCTTTAACTTTCTTAACTCCCTTGTCGTTATTTTACTGACATTCTATCCTTTTAGGAGGATACAGGGAACAGTCAAGCAGTTGAAGAAGAGGTAACTATAATCTCCTCCGACTCAGAGCCTTTGCCAAAACAAAAAATCCGAAGGGTGACCCGAAAAGTAAGATTTTCACATCCTCTAGCTTATCAAGATCCTCAATTTCTTTTGAAGCAACAACAGCTTGAAAACCGAAGGCAAACTCGGGCCAATCAAGACGCAGAACTCTCCTCCGGCTTACCCGATGTAACTAGGAAGCGTCGGACCGAGGTTATCTCCGATTTACATTCTGTTTTACCTTTGGCGGGTTTGATTTGCCAACCTCTCAATTCATCTGACTCCAATTATCAGGATACCTCTCCTTCCTCCGACAAGTCTATGCAATCAAACATGCCGGTTTTCAAAACGGCTCCCGGGTAATGTAACCTTATTTACTTTAAGTTTTACCTTACTTATGCTTTAATAATCATCCTTCTACCTTTGTTGACAGCCTGCAAGTGAAGCCCAGCAAGAGGGCAAGGAAAAATAAGCCGTCCCAAGACCCGATTGTTACTGAGCCGACACTTGACATGTCTATTCCTGACAGCTCCACCCATCAGCCGCCGCCTGAACCGGCTTATGACATTCTAGTGCCAACCTTTGACCCGCCTGCCGAAGATGCTATCAACAGCTCTGATAATCCGGAGGCTCCTAGCCCGGTCAAGACGACTGACCCGGAAGTTGAATTTCTGAAGAGTCAATTTGTTGAACCGGGGCGGCCTACTGTCCTTGCCAAATGCACTGCCAAGGAAGAACTTGCCGAACGCCGAAAAGCCAAGCAGGACCTCACTGACTATACTCACTTAAGCATTGGTGATATAGTCTTGGGCTATCTGAACCAAGTGCATAATAGTCGTGACCTGGAAATTGACATGGTGAAACAAATACATCACAAATCTGAGGTATAATTGATGCTATTTTCCTGAATCTTACTTACTGTACCAGCCCCCAAGTCTATTGCTTATGAACGAATATGTTGTAGACTTAGAAATCTGCTTTACTGTTAATTTGTCCGGTTTCAATAGAGTATATTTAACCCAGTTATAGCATGATAGTTTTGAATTTGCGATACACATTAGCCCCCAAGTGTCAAGTATCTTTACTTGTAAAGTGCTTGAGACTTAATATGCATGATCTGGCAGGGTAGGTTAGAAATTCTTAAGCATACATTAGCCCCCAAGTGCCAAGCATCTTTACATGTAAACTATTTGGGACTTTAATGTTACCTTACCATGATCCTTACCTAACCTGGTATCAATGCAGGCCACCATAAGTCAATTTGAGTCGGAGCTTGCTGACCTGAAGAGCTGGCTGAAAGCTCAAGAGCTTGAAACTCAAAAGGCCAACTCCAAATTTGAATTCAATGTCTCTGAACAAGAGAAGTTGAAGAATAATTTTGAGTCAGAGAAGAAAATCTGGGCTGATGAGAAGGCTTCACTGGTGACTCGGGCCGAGACGGCAGAAGCAGCTCTTGCAGAGGCAACAGCCGAGTTGTCTGACTTGAAACAGCAGATATCCCAAATGGTCTCAGTCATCTTCGGTAAGTTACTGTACAAAACCTCAAACATTGTAATCTTCCAATAACTATTACTTACCTCCGGCTCACTTTTGTACTTATGAACACACAGGCCCCAGGAGCACCAACCTCAAGCAGAGCATGCTGATCAAACTTAAGGCGGTGTATACTTTAGTGGAACAACTGTACTCCGGGTCACAACGTGCCTTGGCCGTTGTAGCCCTATCAAATACCACTCCCCGCCTCCTGCAATATGTGCTGAAGCATCTCGCTGTGCTACCTCAGCGAATTCAGGATTTAAGGCGGGCATCTTCAAGAGCCGAGGCTGTGGCCGCATTGAGCCGGGCAAAGGCATGGATGCCAGAGCTTGACCTAGTTGACCTCGCTCTTGGATATCCGAGCCTGAAGGAGGACGGTACTGTATTTGATGATCAAGATTTCACCGCCTGTGTCAAACTCGTACGTCCCTTGGCTACCCTTATTGGGAACGATACTGATCTTACCAAGTATTCGCCGGGCTATGATAGCGAGAACCGGAGAATTCCAAACGTCCCATATGACCAAGTTAGCCTGATCCCTCCAATGCGTAAGCATACTTTCGCCCCTGAAGTGGACCCGACCGGTTTAATAGATGATGAGGCTGAGTTTGAAGCCTTGAGTGGCATTAACTGGGCCTCGTCAACCTTCCAGGGCAAAGCAACCGACAGAGAGGTGGAGAAGGATAACCCGGAGTCTTCGAGCCCGCCGAAGGAGTGAACCGCTAGGTGTTTTAGAACTTGTGCAAAAAACAATGCTTCATTTATTCAGACTCGGGGAGTCTTGTAATAGGGTAGAAAAAACCTCTCAATGTTTGTCATGCCTTCGCACATGTTTATGGCGCTTAATACTTTCGTAAGCCGCCATTGTTATATATTTCCAGCTTATGTTGATCGTTTGTTTCCTTGATGTTAAATTTGCTTTGCCTTACCCTGCACATAAAACAAACAAAATTTCCTTGGCGGTTTATCGCGTTGGGGGTTACATAAAGTTTTGATAACCCGGAACATGACCCCAAGACATCATATACAGGCCGACTTATGATTATATTTGTTAAATATAATAGCATACCTGCGATCCTTTTAATAATCTTCCTTGCTTATATGATGTTCACCAGGCACTTAAGAACCTGGGGTAATCAATACTAAACTGGAAGAAAAAACCATCTCAGAATACTTTCAAGAAGGTCTCAAGATAGTCAAAATAATTCATCCTTTTGTTAGATGGTACACAATATTTACAGGCTTCTGATTCGAATACGATCAGTAAACCGTTCCAAAGGGGTTAAGCTAAGATTCGGATATGATCATATGGCCCCCAGTGGCTTTGGCGATGCCGATCAAGTGGGTATCGACAGCTATGTTCTCTTCGGTTCGAATACGACCTATGTTTGAACAGGAAGCCCCCAAGTGACCATAAGAGTTGTTTAATGACGTTGATTCGAATACGATCCACGTCAGACCCAAAGGGGTTAAGCTGTGATTCAAATATGATCAAGAAGCCCCCAAGTGGGTTTGGCAGTATGCCGATCAAGTGGGTATCGACAGCTATGCTCTCTTTGGTTCGAATACGACCTATGTTTGAACAGGAATCCCCCAAGTGATCATGGCTAGATTCAGATATGATCATAAGCCAGACCAAAGGGAAAGCCGGATTCAAATATGACCCGCTCCCTGTTGGTTGTATCCACCACCTGATAAAGAAGACACATAAACCTTTGAGTGTAAAAAGGACAGAGGTCCTGCTTTATTTCTTTACATAATATGTTCATTGTCAAAAAATATATACATCATGAGAGTCGGTGGCTTAAGTGTAGTAAGGCCGGAGATGAGCAATATTCCACGGCCGGCGGGTGTCCTCCTCCGATTTACGTGAGTCTTTGTGCTCTCGAACATCAATGAGGTAGTATGATCCGTTGTGCAAATTCTTGCTGACCACAAAGGGTCCTTCCCAAGGTGGGGATAGCTTGTGCATGTCAGACTGATCCTGGATGAGCCGGAGCACCAAATCGCCTTCCTGAAAGGTCCTGCTCCTAACCCGGCGGCTGTGATAGCGGCGCAGGTCTTGCTGATAAATTGCTGAGCGGGCTATTGCTAAGTCTCGCTCCTCATCCAATAAGTCAAGTGCATCCTGACGAGCTTTTTCGTTGTCAGCCTCAACATAAGCCGCCACGCGGGGTGAATCGTGCCGGATGTCACTTGGCAGGACCGCCTCCGCACCGTACACCATAAAGAAAGGTGTGTAGCATGTAGATCTGTTAGGCGTAGTGTTGATGCTCCATAACACGGAAGGCAACTCCTCCACCCAACAACCCGGAGTCCATTGTAAGGGGACAAAGAGCCGGGGCTTGATACCCTTCAGGATCTCTTGATTAGCTCTTTCTGCTTGACCATTGGATTGAGGATGAGCAACAGCTGAAACATCAAGCCGGAGATGCTCTCGTTGATAGAACTCTTCCATGGCACCCTTGGAGAGATTAGTGCCATTATCAGTTATGATGTTGTGTGGGAAACCAAAACAAAAGATCACCTTTTTCATGAATTGAACCGCCGTGGCTGCATCACACTTACTGACCGGCTCTGCCTCAACCCACTTTGTAAACTTATCCACTGCCACCAGGAGATGTCTCTTTTTATCCTTAGACCTCTTGAAAGGCCCAACCATGTCAAGCCCCCAGACTGCGAACGGCCAAGTGATTGGGATCATCCTCAACTCTTGAGCCGGCACATGAGCTCGTCGTGAGAACTTTTGACAACCGTCACATTTACTGACCAGATCCTCCGCATCAACATGAGCCGTCAGCCAGTAGAAACCATGACGAAAAGCTTTGGCCACCAGAGATTTTGACCTAGCATGATGGCCATAATCCCCTTCATGGATCTCACGAAGTATTTCTTGGCCTTCTGCAGGTGACACACAGCGTTGAAACGCCCCAGTGACACTTAGGTGATGTAACTCGCTGTTAACAATCGTCATAGATTTGGAGCGCCTGACGATTTGTCTTGCCAAGATCTCATTCTCAGGTAATTCTCCCCTGGTCATATAAGCCAAATATGGCACTGTCCAATCCGGGATAACATGAAGAGCTGCCACCAGCTGTGCCTCCGGGTCTGGCACCGCTAGTTCTTCCTCGGTAGGCACCTTGACAGAAGGGTTTTGTAAAATATCGAGAAAGGTGTTAGGCAGCACCGGTTTACGTTGAGATCCCAACCGGCTTTAAGCATCAGCCGCCTCATTCTTCCTTCTATCAATGTGCTCCACTTGATAACCCTTGAAGTGACCCGCCACAGCATCTACTTCACGACGGTAAGTCGCCATAAGGGGATCCTTAGAATCCCACTTGCCCGACACCTGCTGAGCCACGAGATCTGAGTCGCCCAAGCACCTTACCCGGCTTAAGTTCATCTCTTTGGCCATCCGGAGACCATGGAGTAAGGCCTCGTATTCAGCTGCATTGTTAGTACCTGGAAACATAAGCCGGAGTACACAACAAAATTTGTCACCTCGAGGGGAAGTTAAAACAACTCCAGCCCCCAGACCTTCTAGGTGCCTGGACCCGTCAAAGTGAATAGTCCAATATGTGTTATCTGGCTTCTCCTCAGGTGCCTGTAACTTTGTCCAATCATTGATAAAGTCCACCAAGGCCTGAGACTTAATAGCAGTACGTGGCATGTACTTCAAATCATGAGGCCCAAGCTCGATGGCCCACTTGGCGACTCGTCCTGTGGCCTCCCTATTCTGGATGATATCTCCCAAAGGGGCAGAACTTACCGCAGTTATAGGATGACTTTGAAAGTACTGTTTCAACTTTCGGTTGGCCATAAACACTCCGTAAACGAGTTTCTGCCAATGTGGATACCTTTGTTTAGATTCAATGAGGACCTCACTGATGTAGTAAACCGGCCGTTGAACTGGGTGATCCTTGCCAGCTTCCTTATGCTCCACCACGATGGCAACACTGACGGCTCGTGAATTGGCAGCCACGTATAGCAGCAATGACTCTTTATCAATGGGAGCTGCAAGAACCGGTGGCTGAGACAACTGTCTCTTCAAGTCTTCAAAGGCAGCATCAGCAGCATCACTCCAGACAAAAGTGTCTATTTTCTTCATCATATGATACAGTGGTAGGGCCTTTTCACCTAACCGGCTTATGAACCGGCTTAAAGTGGCAACACGACCCGCTAATCGTTGAACCTCATTGATGCACGCCAGTTTAGCCAGAGAGGTAATTGCCTTAATCTTCTCCGGATTAGCTTCAATGCCTCTGTTTGATACCAGGAAACCCAAAACCTTGCCTGCAGGTACACCAAATACACACTTGGTCAGGTTAAGCATCATTTTATAAACCCGGAGATTATCAAAGGTTTCTTTCAAGTCAGATATTAGGGTTTCCTTCTCTCTGGACTTCACCACGATGTCATCTACATAAGCATGAACATTACGCCTGATTTGATCGTGCAGACAATTCTGCACACATCGCTGATAAGTCGCCTGAGCACTCTTGAGTCCAAACGGCATAGCTACATAACAGAAGGCCCCAAACGGAGTGATGAAAGTTGTCTTCTCCTGGTCCTTAACTGCCATTTTGATCTGATGATAACCAGAATAAGCATCCAAGAAGCTCAAACGTTCACAACCCGCTGTAGCATCGATGATTTGATCAATATGGGGAAGAGCAAAGGGATCAGCTGGACAAGCCTTGTTTAAGTCCGTGTAATCCACACACATCTGCCAAGTGTAGTTCTTCTTGAGGACAAGCACCGGGTTAGCCAACCACTCCGGGTGAAAAACTTCAATAATAAACCCGGTCGCTAAGAGCCAGGCGACTTCGTCTCTAATAGCTTTCCGTCTCTCTTCGTTAAAACGCCGAAGAAACTGCCTGACCGGCTTATACTTCGGATCAATATTGAGAGTGTGCTTAGCGAGTTCCCTCGGTACACCCGGCATGTCAGAAGGTTTCCATGCAAAGATGTCCTGGTTCTCACGGATGAACTCGATGAGCGCGCTTTCCTATTTGGGATCCAAATTGCTGCTGATCCTGAACTGCTTAGAAGGGTCACCTGGAGTAAAGTCAACAAGCTTTGTCTCGGCGGCCGATTTAAACTTCAACGCCGGGTCGTGCTCTGTAGTTGGTTTCTTCAGGGAGGTCATATCCGCTGGGTCAACATTATCTTGATAATATTTGAGCTCTTCCGCCGCACAGGCAGACTCAGCATAAGCCGCGTCGCCTTCTTCACATTCCAACGCCACCTTCTGACTTCCATGCACAGTGATGGTGCCTTTTTGACCCGGCATCTTGAGCTGCAAATAAACATAACACGGCCGGGCCATGAACTTAGCATAAGCCGGCCGCCCAAACAGAGCATGATATGGGCTCCTAATTTTGACCACCTCAAACGTCAACTTCTCAGCCCTGGAGTCATATTCATCTCCGAAGGCCACCTCTAGCTCAATTTTGCCAACTGGGTAAGCCGACTTACCAGGGACCACTCCATGAAAAACAGTGTTGGATGTCCTTAGATTCTTATCAGTTAACCCCATGCGTGGAAACTCATAATAGAGGATATTGATGCTACTACCTCCGTCCATGAGTACCTTAGTGAATTTATATCCACCAACCTGAGGTGCTACCACCAAGGCCAACTGGCCCGGATTATCGACCCGTGATGGGTGATCTTCTCTGCTCCATACAATGGGCTGTTCTGACCACCTTAAATAATGAGGAACTGCCGGCTCAACAGAATTCACGGCCCTCTTATGAACCTTCTGGTCGCGTTTGCATAAGCTAGTGGTAAACACGTGGTATTGCCCACCGTTCAACTACTTCGGATTGCTTTGATAACCCGACTACTGCTGCTGCTCTCCTTGACCAGATTGCTGTTGATTATAGCCACCTTGACGTCCCTGAAAGCCGGAACCTGAACCGCCGCCCGGGCCATGAAAACCGCCAGCCCCTGAACCGCCACCAGACCCATTATTGCCATCAAAGGTGTTGGAATTCTTAAACGCTTTCATGATCGCACAATCTTTCCACAGGTGTGTGGCGGGCCGCTCCCTGGTGCTGTGTCTTGAGCAGGGCTCATTGAGTAGTTGCTCAAGAGATGGGCCTGACCCACCAGATCGAGGCGGCTTACCCTTACGTCTCTGATTGTTACCTTGCGCATTGGCATTGGCCACAAACTCTGGGTTACCATACGCCTTACGCTTATTGCCTCCTTGATTCATCGGGTTATGCTGCTGACCCTTTCCATTGCTGTTCTTCTTTCCCTTCCCAGTCTTTTTCTCATCAGACGCAGGATCCTTGGTACTATCAGAATCGGCATATTTGACTAAAGCCGCCATCAGCGTACCCATATCATTGCAATCATGCTTGAGGCGTCCCAGTTTCTGCCTCAGCGGCTCAAAACGGCAATTCTTCTCCAACATGAGGACTGCAGAGCCGGCATCCATCTTGTCAGATGAATGTATTATCTCCTTGACCCGGCGTACGCAATGAGTCGTAGATTCACCTTCCTCCTGTTTACAATTTGTCAAGTCCACAATTGACATGGACTGCTTACAAGTGTCTTTGAAGTTCTGGATGAAACGGGCTTTCAGTTCTGCCCATGAACCAATGGAATTGGGCGGAAAACCCTTCAACCAGGACCAGGCTGTTCCATCTAACATCATGGTGAAGTACTTAGCCATCGCCGCATCACTGAATTCCAATAACTCCATAGCCATCTCATAACTTTCGATCCAAGCTCCGGGCTGTAAGTCGGCCGTGTAATTCGGCACCTTTCGAGGTCCCTTGAAGTCCTTGGGCAACCGCACATTACGCAAAGACGGTACCAGGCAAGGAACACCACCGGTTCTAGTGGCTACTCCCGCCTCAACAGAAGTCGTTGGATACTCTGGAAAATCTTGATGTGCCGTCTGTTGAGCCGCTAGCTGAGCCGCCAGCTGAGCTGCCCGCACGTTCTCCTGACGTACTCAGTCTTGCACCGGATTATAGCCACCAGGCTGGTTACGGCATTGGGCGTTGCTTGACAAAGCTTCAGACTCCATGTGCCTGCTATAACTCAGGCTCCGGTTCTGACGAGGCGGTGCTAACCAAGGCGGAGGAGTTGAATGAATTATGTCCCTGCTGTAAGAATAGGTCTCTTGCTGAGCTAAGGCCGTCTGGAGAAGTTCTCTGACCCTCCGGGTCTCCACTGCTGTCGGGTCATCACCGTCCATGGGAAGAGCCGCCAAACGCGCTGAAGCCGCGATTAAGTTCTCCATGGGGTTGGAAAAGTGACCCAGCGGTATCGGCACATAACGCGGCAGTGCCATGCTCACATGAGGTGGTGCCATCTCCCGAGGCTGAGCCGGCCCTCCTGTTCCGGCTGTCATGAGCTGATTGGCCTCTGGCGGGTTACTTGGGCCGGCTCCGGGTGTAGCAAAAAGAACCCGAGGGTCGTAATTTGGAGGTAAACGGGACTGGGTTTTCTGATGTCTCCTCCTCATCACCTCATTGGACGCATTTAAGCCCATCGTGAGCTGGTAAGCTTCTGACTGTAGCCGCTGCGCCCGGGCATCTAGAGCCGCCCGCTCTGTGGCTAATCTAGTGTCCTTAGCTGCCAAGGCCTCCTTGGCCTGAGCTATTTCCTCACGCACCCGTGCCACCTCCGCATCATGCTCATCTTTATCTGCGGGAATGACTGTTGCGGTTAACAGGGTCGTAAGCTTGTCCATGAGATCTATCATCACTTGAGCCGGTGGGCGCACGGGGCCGCCTGCCCCGGCTGCTCCTAACCCGGACATTACTGCTGTAGCAGCCATAGAGTTTGAGCCGGGCTGAGTCCCAGCCATAAAGACTCCTGTCCATCTTGGCGGCTCACAGGGGTTCGGAATACTGGTGCCATCAGAACAGCCCCCGAGCACGCCGTCTTGCACTTGGTACAACGAATCTGTTGAGCCGGTGGACGAATCACCGTCTGAGAGGACGGCCGTCTCACCACCATCTCCAGATCCTTCAGAGAGCTCCTCTCCGTGGATGCAGCCCACGAAAGCACGCTTCATGACAGGTTGAATCCGGGTCTTCCTCGCACGCTGAGCCGTCTCGACGAGGTCGGTGCAGTTGTCCGGCTCAGGGCCTGGCTCACCGATTCGGCCGATGAAGACATGGATTCGCCGAAGGGGACCCGGTACCCGTACTCAATTGAGCCGGCGTCGGGACCCCAGCCTTCATCGTCGATGTAAATCTTGCCACGACGACTCTTGGTCATCCAGCCCACTACGTATCCCTTGAGCCCTTTGAAGTGGCCCTTCAAGAACTCAAATCCACCATGCGTTGGCCCCACGGTGGGTGCCAACTGTCGTGGAATTGTCACGTCAGATGTCCTCGTGAAAGGACTTAGTTGTGGAGCCATCGCAACTAGGAAGCTTGAAGGGGTTAATCGGGACAAAGGACACGAGAGGTTTATACTAGTTCAGCCCCTTACGGAGAAGGTAAGGCCTACGTCTAGTTCGGTTGGTATTGATGTTTCGATGACCAGGGAGCGAGATACGCTATGCCCGGCTCTCGATGAGTTGTTTCTTGCCCTAAGCCGCCAGCAGGTCATCCCCTTATATACACGGGTTGACGACCTGTGGCCTAGAGAGTCCCAGCCGGCTTATAAACAGTGTCCGGCTCGGTGACTAGTTAAATCTACCTTATGATACAAGTCATGCCATTATAGCGGTTTACTACAACGGGCCTTAAATCGCTGGTGGGCCTTAAGCCCTTTATTGAACCGCCATCTTCATGCTTGGTCTTGGGCTTCTCTCTGGTGAATCCTTATTGCGTAACCCGTCCCCTCCTGGGTGGCTTACACAAATAGTTATATCCCCAACACAACTGGTGTTACAAAAAAGTTTATCAATGCTAACTAGAGTAGGATGCTGACGCTCGTTGCTCCACGTGGAGGCCCAGCAATGTCTAGGGTGTTTCTAAAATGACACATGATCCTCCTATCCAGTTGAGATTATTCTTGTCCCATGCCTCATATATGATGTTGGATTTGCCGTTTAACAGCCATGGTTCTATTGCAGGGGGCACTGCACGAGAAAGCTTGAGGAGGAAGTCGTCCTTACGGGCATCGTCCGCCGGCCCATAGACCGTGGTGAGCCAGAAGGACTAAGCAGTTTGCAGCATTGTGACCTTGGCGGTAATGGAGAATTGCCCTATGCTATGCGAGGTGACTAAGATGAGGTTTGTGTTCCAGAAGATGGTTGCACCTCCCCTCGTCCCTATGGCGGGGGGCACAATGCAATCAACAAGGAGGGCACCTCCTTTATCTAGTACAAGTTGCCGGTCCCAGATGAAGGAAATATTCCCTATAGGCAATAATAAAGTTATTATTTATTTCCTTATATAATGATAAATGTTTAGTATTCATGCTAGAATTGTATTAACTGGAAACATAATACATGTGTGAATACATAGACAAACATAATGTCACTAGTATGCCTGTACTTGACTAGCTCATTAATCAAAGATGGTTGTGTTTCCTAACCATAGACATGAGTTGTCATTTGATTAAAGGGATCACATCATTAGGAGAATGATGTGATTGACTTGATCCATTCCGTTAGCTTAGCACTTGATCATTTAGTATGTTGCTATTGCTTTCTTCATGACTTATACATGTTCCTACAACTATGAGATTATGCAACTCCTGTTTACTGGTGGAACACTTTGTGTGCTACCAAACATCACAACGTAACTGGGTGATTATAAAGGAGCTCTATAGGTGTCTCCAAAGGTACATGTTGAGTTGGCGTATTTCAAGATTAGGTTTTGTCACTCCGATTGTCGGAGAGGTATCTCTGGGCCCTCTCGGTAATGCACATCACTATAAGCCTTGCAAGCAATGTAGCTAATGAGTTAGTTACGGAATGATGCATTACATAACAAGTAAAGAGACTTGCCGGTAACGAGATTGAATTAGGTATTGAGATACCAACGATCGAATCTCGGGCAAGTAACATACCGATGACAAAGGGAACAACGTATGTTGTTATGCAGTTTGACCGATAAAGATCTTCGTAGAATATGTAGGAGCCAATATGAGCATCCAGGTTCCGCTATTGGTTATTGACTGGAAACGTGTCTCGGTCATGTCTACATAGTTCTCGAACCCGTAGGGTCCGCACGCTTAAAGTTTCAATGACGGTTATATTATGAGTTTATGAGTTTTGATGTACCGAAGGTTGTTAGGAGTCCCGGATGTGATCACGGACATGACGAGGAGTCTCGAAATGGTCGAGACATTAAGATTGATATATTGGAAGCCTATATTTGGATATCGGAAGTGTTTCGGGTGAAATCGGGATTTTACCGGAGTACCGAGAGGTTACCGGAACCCCCCGGGGGCTTAATGGGCTATAGCGGGCCTTAGTGGAGAAGAGGAGAGGCGGCCAGGGCAGGGCCGCGCGCCCCTCCCCCTAGTCCGAATAGGACAAGGAGAGGGGGGCGCCCCCCCCTTTCCTTCCTCTCTCTCCCTCCTCTTTCCCCCCTTCTCCTAGTCCAACAAGGAAGGGAGGGAGTCCTACTCCCGGTGGGAGTAGGACCCCCCCTGCCGTGCCTCCTCCCTGGCCGGCCACCCCCTCCCCCTTGCTCCTTTATATACGGGGGCAGGGGGGCACCTCTAGAGACACAACAACAGATCATAGATCTCTTAGCCGTGTGCGGTGCCCCCCTCCACCATAGTCCTCCTCGATAATATTGAGCGGTGCTTAGGCAAAGCCCTGCGATGGTAGAACATCCTCATCGTCACCACGCCGTCGTGCTGACGGAACTCTCCCTCGACACCGAGCTGAACGTGTGCTAGAACTCGGAGGTGTTGTGGTTTCGGTGCTTGATCAGTCAGGCCGTGAAGACGCACGACTACATCAACCGCGTTGTTCTAACGCTTCCGCTTTCGGTCTACAAGGGTACATGGACAACACTCTCCCCTCTCGTTGCTATGCATCACCATGATCTTGCGTGTGCGTAGGATTTTTTTTGAAATTACTACGTTTCCCAACAGTGGCATCCAAGCCAGGTTTTATGATGTTATATGCACGAGTAGAACACAAGTGAGTTGTGGGTGATACAAGTCATACTGCTTACCAGCATGTCATACTTTGGTTCGGCGGTATTGTTGGATGAAGCGACCTGGACCGACATTACGCGTACGCTTACGCGAGACTGGTTCTACTAACGTGCTTTGCACATAGGTGGCTGGCGGGTGTCAGTTTCTCCAACTTTAGTTGGACCGAGTGTGGCTACGCCCGGTCCTTGAGAAGGTTAAAACAACACTAACTTGACAAACTATCATTGTGGTTTTGATGCGTAGGTAAGAACGGTTCTTGCTCAGCCCGTACCAGCCACGTAAAATTTGCAACAACAAAGTAGAGGACGTCTAACTTGTTTTTGCAGGGCATGTTGTGATCTGATATGGTCAAAACATGATGCTATATTTTATTGTATGAGATGATCATGTTTTGTAACCGAGTTATCAGCAACTGGCAGGAGCCATATGGTTGTCGCTTTATTGTATGCAATGCAAACGCCTTGTAATTGCTTTACTTTATCACTAAGCGATAGCGATAGTCGTAGAAGCAATATATGGCGAAACGACAATGATGTTACGATGGAGATCAAGGTGTCGTGCCGGTGACGATGGTGATCACGACGGTGCTTCGGAGATGGAGATCACAAGCACAAGATGATGATGGCCATATCATATCACTTATATTGATTGCGTGTGATGTTTATCCTTTATGCATCTTATTTTGCTTTGATTGACGGTAGCATTATAAGATGATCTCTCACTAAATTTCAAGGCATAAGTGTTCTCCCTGAGTATGCACCATTGCAAAAGTTCTTCATGCTGAGACACCACGTGATGATCGGGTGTGATAGGCTCTACGTTCAAATACAACGGGTGCAAAACAGTTGCACATGCGGAATACTCAGGTTAAACTTGACGAGCCTAGCATATACAGATATGGCCTCGGAACACTGAGACCGAAAGGTCAAGCGTGAATCATATAGTAGATATGATCAACATAGTGATGTTCACCATTGAAAACTACTCCATCTCACTTGATGATCGGACATGGTTTAGTTGATTTGGATCACGTGATCACTTAGATGATTAGAGGGATGTCTATCTAAGTGGGAGTTCTTTAGTAATATAATTAATTGAACTTAAATTTATCATGAACTTAGTATCTGATAATATTTTGCTTGTCTATGTTTGTTGTAGATAGATGGATCGTGTTGTTGTTCAGTTGAATTTTAATGCGTTCCTTGAGAAAGCTAAGTTGAAAAATGATGGTAGCAATTACACGGACTGGGTCTGTAACCTGAGGATTATCCTCATTGCTGCATAGAAGAATTACGTCCTAGAAGCACCGCTAGGTGCCAGACCTGCTGCAGATGCAACTGACGACGTTAAGAATGTCTGGCAGAGCAAAGCTGATGACTACTCGATAGTTCAGTGTGCCGTGCTTTACGGCTTAGAACCGGGACTTCAACGATGTTTTGAACGTCATGGGGCATATGAGATGTTCCAGGAGTTGTAGTTAATATTTCAAGCAAATGCCCGGATTGAGAGATATGAAGTCTCCAATAAGTTCTATAGCTGCAAGATGGAAGAGAATAGTTCTGTCAGTGAACATATACTCAAAATGTCTGGGTATAATAATCACTTGATTCAACTGGGAGTTAATCTTCCTGATGATAGTGTCATTGATAGAATTCTTCAATCACTGCCACCAAGCTACAAGAGCTTCGTGATGAACTATAATATGCAAGTGATGGACAAGACTATTCCCGAGCTCTTCGCAATGCTAAAGGCTACGGAGGTAGAAATCAAGAAGGAGCATCAAGTGTTGATGGTCAATAAGACCACCAGTTTCAAGAAAAATGGTAAAGGAAAGAAGAATGGGAACTTCAATAAGAACGACAAACAAGTTGCTGCTCAAGAGAAGAAACCCAAATCTGGACCTAAGCCTGAGGCTGAGTGCTTCTACTGCAAGCAGACTGGTCACCGGAAGCGAAACTGCCCCAAGTATTTGGCGGATAAGAAGGATGGCAAAGTGAACAAAGGTATATGTGATATACATGTTATTGATGTGTACCTTACTAATGCTCGCAGTAGCACCTGGGTATTTGATACTGGTTCTATTGCTAATATTTGCAACTCGAAACAGGGACTACAGATAAAGCGAAGATTGGTTAAGGACGAGGTGATGATGCGCGTGGGAAATGGTTCCAAAGTCGATGTGATCGCGGTCGGCACGCTACCTCTACATCTACCTTCGGGATTAGTTTTAGACCTGAATAATTGTTATTTGGTGCCAGCGTTGAGCATGAACATTATATCTGGATCCTGTTTGATGCGAGACAGTTATTCATTTAAATCAGAGAATAATGGTTATTCTATTTATATGAGTAATATCTTTTATGGTCATGCACCCTTGAAGAGTGGTCTATTTTTATTAAATCTCGATAGTAGTGATACACATATTCATAATGTTGAAACCAAAAGATGCAGAGTTGATAATGATAGTGCAAATTATTTATGGCACTGCCATTTAGGTCATATTGGTGTAAAGCGCATGAAGAAACTCCATACTGATGGACTTCTGGAATCACTTGGTACTTGTGAAGCGTGCCTCATGGGCAAGATGACTAAAACACCGTTCTCAGGAACTATGGAGCAAGCAACTGATTTGTTGGAAATCATACATACTGATGTGTGTGGTCCAATGAATATTGAGGCTCGCGACGGGTATCATTATTTTCTCACTTTCACAGATGATTTGAGCAGATATGCACTACAAAAAAAATACACTTCCGTGATGATACGTGTTTGTCACAGTAGGTCGCGTTTTTTGTCATTCATGTACATCCATGACAAATTTATGAAAGAATTAAGATAGTCATACCTGTGCTGTCGTAGAAGTGTTCCATGACATTACCAAAATTATCATCACGGAAGTGTCCACTTCCATGACGATAAATCGCGCGTCACAGAAGTGCTTTCGTCAAGGGTGACCAACACGTGGCATCCACCGTAACGGAACGCTGTTAAGCTATCGGGTCGGATTTTGGATCCGATAACCCGTTAACAGCCCCGACCAATGGGAAATTTCCACGTGTAAAATTCTGATTGGCCGAAGGGAACACCTGTCAGCTCGTCAGTGGGCCAGATGTCGCCCGTCCATTGGAGGAGACATGCCTATGGTACGTCGACACGTGGCTGGGCCCAACAGAGGCCCATATAGGTTAAAAAGGCCGGCCCAGTCAAAGGCCTGTAGAACTAATCAGGTACTAGTGGGCCAGCCCAATAACGGCCTGCTTAATAAAGGCCCATTTACGACTCGAAACTAGATCTAGCCCGTTAATTGTTCGCCCAATATTTGGGCCCATTTACGGCCCAAAGCCAGATCTAGCCCATTAATTGTTCGCCCAATATTTGGGCCCATTTGCGGCCCGAAGCCAGATCTGGCCCGTTAATTGTTCGCCGAATATTCGGGCCCAACTACAGCCCAGTGACTTTCGACCTGTTAGAGGCCTGATGTAGACATGGGCCCATTTCAGCACGGTGTGACTTTCGGCCTGGGAATGGCCCGTGCTGCCCGTGGGCCATATATGGTCCGACGGGACATCGGGCCCACTAACGGCCCGTGCTAAAGGTGGCAACAATTAAGCCCAACATGACTTTGGACCTGTTAAAGGCCTGTCACGTAATTCGGCCTGTTGATGCCTGTACTAAGCTTTCGGCCTCTTAAAGGCCCATGATATCAGTGGGCCAACTAAGGCCTGAGATATGTTTCGGCCTGGTAACGGCCCGTGAGCTAACTGGCCCATAACGGCCCACTCTACATTTCGGCCTGCTGAAGGCCCGTTGACGACTAGTGAAAATTGAGGCCAAACATGCATTTTGGCCTGCTAAAGGCCCGTGGTTTCATCTCGGCCGTAACAGGCCAGTACAATATCAGCCTGTTAATGGCCCAACGCTACCTGGGCCAAACTAAGCGCTTTGTCGACAAAAGGCCCAACTAAAATATAGGCCGGTGTAAGTTTGGGCCTGGCGCAATGTGTGAAGGCCCCAATCATTCGGGCCCAAGAAAGACGCAGGCCGGCCCAATTGTGGCCTGCTAAAAACCTGGCCCATTAGAGTCGAATGTTTTGGCCCGGTCGACTACATCTGATTTTTTTTCAGATAGCGAATGATGGCAGTAACTAGTAGGAATTAAGAACAAACCTACTCTATACAATAAAGAAATTGCGGCATAGTAACTAAGAATAAACCTACACTATACAATAAAGGATTTAAGGTATATTACATCCACTGGGCATCGAAGTTCGCCACCAGTGATCATAAAGCGCAACGAAGAAGCAGATTACAAAAATTGGGCACCATTGCAGCGTAACAAAATAATACTGAACCGAGACCACTTCCAAGACAGTTCAAGAAAGGTTAGCCTTGCAGGGGAACTGCTGTGCAAGCTGCTGAGCAAGGCTGTGAGACCGGCCTAGCATGTCGGTCATAGCTTCCAGGTGTAGCTGTTTAGCAATGAGGTTCTCATTGGTGTTCTCCGCAATCTTTCTTAGAGATAGGACTTCAAGTCGAAGTTGAGTTGCAGAATGCCTTTTTGCTAGAACTTGGGACTGAAGAAGTCGAACTGATTCAGACAACGAATTCTATGAGCTTGTCTGACTGTTAGTCTCAAGTAACTTGAACACTGCATCAAGACAAGACTTTGGGGTTGTCTCGCTATCTTCAAGATGTTTTGCCTTCTTTGCTGCAATATATGTTGGGTTTGTCTCACAGCCTTCAGCAGACTTGTGCATACCATCAGGCATATGACCCTGAAACAAAGCAAAGAGATGACAGGTTTTGCACGTGTATAAACAAATATGATAACTGTTCTGTCAATTCTATCCAATTTCAAATTAGAAAATAAAGAGTAAGTTCAAAATATCAATAGCATAATTTGGCATTGTTCATAATGCAGGGAGCTTCACCACACTACTGGATTACCATGTCAACACAACAAGCATAGATGAAGAGCAAAGAAAATCATTGTATCTATTTTGGATAATGTGCATGGCATGTTGTTCATATCATCAGCCACATCAGTAAGATAAAATAGGAGATGACAAGGTGCAAACGTGGGCTGCTTCACCACACACTGAATTATAAATCCACAAAACCAAGCATACATATAGGGAGTATTAAGTAATGTGCATGGTATGAATAAGAAATTTGGTTTTACAAGTAAAACTTAGAACTTATGGTTCTTACGAACATGCGTTTTGGTAGAAACAGCAAACTAAACAGCAGTAAATGATAGGGAGTATGAGAAAATTAAATAGCAGTTGAGGATAAAGGCTTTAGAAGGACTGACTTACATTAACAGTTAACACCGGCTTTATAATGCCCTTCTCCATGTCAATGGAAGGATAGCTCAAGAATTTCAGCACAGAATCTTCTTCATAAGCATTGCATGTACTCTACATTTTGTAGAGAGTGGAAGGGATAGAGGATAATGAAGATAAGATGCAGATTGATGCTACATAATCAACTACCAATCCCTGGAAGTACAATTGTTACAGGACAAAATGTACTGACAAGAGCAGTGGGCTACACTTATGCACTGGCATTGTCTGTGTATTCTACTTGTTGGTAAGATTAAATATAGATCTGATCTTTTTTAGTAAATGGTGGGCGAGGGAGATAATATGCAGAATGCTACAAAATGAACCAATCCCTCTTCCCATAATACAAGAGTGTTTTGAACACTGGTGTATTGTACAAAACGTTCTTATATTATGGGACGGAGGGAGTAGTTGTTAATGTAAGTACAGTGATAGACCACGTTCAGTCCTTACAAGAGGACTGCAGAGCTAAACCTCTTCAAAAGCATTGGGTTGATTCTAAATTTGTGTAAGAGTCCATACGGATCTTATAATGTCCACCAAATGGATGATTACGAGGCTAACATGTGAAGTGATGCTACATAATCAAACAGCTATGAAAGTAAGTATGGTCATACAGGGAAAGAGGTACTCACAGGAGCAACGCAGTGTGCAGTATAGTTGCGAGATTCTGTGGTCCCTTGAGAACGAATGTTCTTCTGCTAATAGTTTTCGTACAAGTGAGACATTAAGGCAAATGCAGAAATGTAGTTCAAATGGTGATGTGATATAATAGACAGTACCTTACGCTACAGCTGAGACCAATGTGTAACAAGATTATTCCAGTCACCGTCGAATAAATGTAGCACCCGAGACTTTACAGAAATTTCGTTCAGAGGCTTGCCATCGAAGCGCGCTTGCCTCAGGTAGGAATGATACTTCATCAACGAGTGCTTGAAAAGTGCAACCAACTCTTGCTCGTCATCACAATCTAGTTTGCTCCTCGCCTATTTAAAAGAATGAAATTGTCTTCTGTCAGCAGAAACATATGCAGTAATGACCATGAATAACATTAGTACATTACTTACGCGTAAGTTGCAGAGGAAGACTGGAAATTGTTCTGTGTCTGCGGTATAATCTTTCCATGAAGGAAAGATGCGCACAAAGTTCCTGACAACAACATAAGCTTCGTCTTCTAAACTGGGAAGAAATGGAACAGGGGTCCTATTTGCTGCAATTGGGGCTCTCTCTGGCTCGAAAAGGGATTTGGCAACTGGATTTGGTGTACTCTTTGCTGGAATGGGGGTTTTGCCTTGTACAGCTGGTGCTATGTCAACTGGCATAATCATACTGTTTGCTGCAGTTGGGGTCTGCTGAGTTGGGGCATCAGAAATGACCAGTGTAGTAGCGCTAGAGTCTGCTAGAGTTGGGGTATTTTGTGGGTCAGGTGATATTTCAACTACTCCTAATGGGCTATTTGATTTATCAGGTGCCACTACCTTTTCCAAATACTTTGCTTGTGCTCTTCCACGATCAGCAATCGCCCTCTTCCTTTTGAACGTCTGATACACAAGAACATCATTTGAATGGATAAATATGGTATGATGACAGATGGAATATGTACTGAAAATGGATAGGCAGGGCGTATTCACATACACGATGTGTAAACTAAGCTAATGGCAGTTCAACAAAGTAGAAGCAATGCAAAGCATCAGTTGCAAGATATGTGCGAGCAATGTAACCTTGGAATGTTAGAGCAAGTACCTTGATGGGTGAATAAGATAGGGCATCTTCCTCTGACTCCTCCACTAGGGAGCTACATTGACTTAGGTCTCCCTCTAGCTCAGAATCACTATTAGGATCATATTCTGAGCATGAATCTGTAGGTGGAGAGCGTTTGCATTGCATTGCATCCATACTTGATTTCAGTCCCTTAATGCCAAGTTTGACATCCATGGCATTGTTCTGCTTTATTCTTTTCATGCGCGCAAGCTCATAATCATTATGATGCTGTTCAGAATCTGAGATTCATGAAAACATAAAAAGTAGTCAGATTATCTATGGAATGCATTGCGGATTCAACTTGGAGAGTGTCTCCCTATAAACCCCTGCATATGCAAAGTTCACCTCCCCAACCGTGCTGACCAGACCACACACAGAAATACAAACCCCTTATGTCTCTATAACAGACAGGCACACATTTCAAAACTGAAGAGGAACATTAGAATCATATGAAATTTGTATTTGAACAAATAAACTAAGCAATTATGAGTGGCGTAATGTTTAGCTTCAAGGGTGGAGTGTTGGTAGTGCAACACAAAGCAAGTAGACAGATTGTATTCCATGTTCGATATTTTCAGCCAGAGAATGAATAATTCAAGCAGGTACAGACCATGTTTGTAGTCCTTGTACACCATGTTGCATTTTGTGTTTTTTGGTGCTTGCATCATTTGGTGTTTATAATCTGAACTACTTTGGATCATTAGCTGGTTTTCAAAGTGCATGTAGCTTCACATTTCTCAAGTTATGTTGATTTCCGGAGTGCAAGTGCCTTCGTATTTTTTAAGTTAAATGTTCGCCCCTGGTAACTTGAATTTGTGGATCAGCCACTGCACACAAATCATACACGAATGCCAGTATGAATTAAATGAAATGCAGGGACTTACACTAGCTCGTTGTACAGGCTCACTGCAGCTCTGCTTGCGCTTGGGATGTTCCATGTACAAGTCCATGTTACCACTTGCTTGGATGTGCAGGCCTTGTGCTCCTTGCATCCCCCTCTGCAGTTTTGACACGGCAAATGGTTGATCAAATAAGAGGAATCGACCTTGATGTTGTACCGGAGGACAGATACTTACAAGGTTATATGGGTGTGCAGGATGTGTACCAGATCCAGTAGCGCCGTCATGCTTCGCTAAAAAATGGATTTGCTTGTTTTAGATGATATCTCCAGAAGAAATAAGAGTTAAAGTCAGAGTTGCATAGGAGTGTAAGCTAAGAGAGCAGTGAAAGGATATCCAAACATCGTCAGAACAGTGCACAAGGGAGTGATGTGTGGATACCTAGTTCGGGCCGGCGTTTGGGCATGCTCGCCTAGCTAGAGTGCGGGTCACTTCAGAGCCGTTGAGGGTGATGCGCTGGCGTTAGCTGGCCACGCACGGATGTAGATATTGAGTGGCAGCAGAGCGCTATGATGCGGTGGACGAGACCGTTGGTGAAGCCCCAACGGCCTCGTGGGGCGGAGGTGCGACGATGTGCTCGGTGAAGTAGCCCCGATGAGCTGGGAGACGGCATCGGTGAAGCGCACCTGATGCAGTGGAACTCGGTGTCTGTGAGGCACGTCGGTTGCGGCGGCCGACGTTGTCGGTGGACCACCTGGTGCGGTGGACGAGGACGTAGATGAGGTAGCTCCGGTGCGGTGGTGAAGCGCGACCATCGTCTTTGTCGTCGTCGTCCAGCACAGAGATGGGGAACGGTGGGGAAAGAGACGAGACGAGGGGAGATTCGAGGGATGGCGGCGAATTATGGATTTGAGAAATCTGGGCGCGGAAGGGGACGGTGGAGAAGAGAGATTTTACAGGGCTAGAATTGGGGCCGCCAGATATTTCAATCTGAAACATGGAAGCGCGAACTTATATTGTCATTGTCCTTTTGGGGGGGAGGGGGGTGGATGACTGGGTGCTACGCATCCGTCCGACACACGCGACCACCCCAACAGGACTATGCTTTGATGCCTTAAGGCACCTGCCTTTGTGTCCATGACATGTGGGCCCAACAGGTGGCTGGCCCACATGTCAGTCACCCAAGGGCAGTTGCCTTTAAGGCACCGAAGCAGCGTCCACCCCGACACAACCCTGGTCTGCCTGGTGCGCCTACATTTGAGAATGCAAACGAATCTTCTTTCATTTGCAAACGAATCTATATGTATTACCAAGCCCGTGTTTTCCTTGCAATAATTAGTCATTCAAAATGAGATACTCCATCTGTTCACTTTTGTAAGTCGATTCAGACAACTTAAAATGAACTGTTTTGCACGTTGTTTGAAATGTCTTCAAGGTCTTATAAAAGTGAACAGAGGGAGTACTATAAATTAATTAATGAGGAGTTATTTGAAAAAAATCGAAACGGTACCCACGCTAACGTGGATTAGAGTGTGTCACATAATTAGTTATTTGAATTAGAGTGTGTGTCACGTAGTTAGTTATTTGAATTAGAGTGTGTGTCACGTAGCGATCTCCAATTCTAACGTGGATTTCGCATTTCACTGTATCCACGCTACTTTTTTAATACAAATTCATATGTATATGATGAACACCATGGTAGTGAGAAAACTTTTGGATGGATCAAACATATGACCTACAAAATAGCACAACAAATTGGGGACAATTGCATTTTTACCCCTAGTTGGTTCCTACCCACGGGTTTTGCCCTTACTTTTCGAGCTTGCTCAGTTTTGCCCTTATTTTTTCCATCGAGGTTCCTCGAATGCCCTTTGACCGTTTGACCAAAACTTTGAAAATTCATAACTAATTCACATGAACTCAGAAAAATGCAAATAAGATATTAAAATGTTCAGATAAACATTACCTTTATGGGCATATCATTTGCATTCAAGACAAAAGCATCATTTAAACTACCCGAGGTAATTAGTGTTATTAACATTATTAAAAATAAATAGGTATAAACAATATTTTTTTCATGAATAAAAATTACATGCAAATGTAGGTGATGTTTTCTGAACATCCTGATACCTTATTTGCATTTTCCTGAGTTCGTATCAACTTGTTATGAAGTTTCCAAATAATGGTCAAAGTCGTTAGAACATTCATAACAAGTTGATACAAACTCTGAAAAATGCAAATAAGTTATCAGGATGTTCAGAAAACATCACCTACATTTGCATGTAATTTTTATTCATGAAAAAAATATTGTTTATACCTATTTATTTTTAATAATGTTAATAACACTAATTACCTCGGGTAATTTAAATGATGCTTTTGTCTTGAATGCAAATGATATGCCCATAAAGGTAATGTTTATCTGAACATTTTGATATCTTATTTGCATTTTTCTGAGTTCATATGAATTAGTTATGAATTTTCAAAGTTTTGGTCAAACAGTCAAAGGGCATTCGAGGGATCTCGACAGAAAAAGTAAGGGCAAAACTGAGCAAGCTCGAAAAGTAAGGGCAAAACCCGTGGGTAGGAACCAACTAGGGGTAAAAATGTAATTGTCCCAACAAATTGAGTCAATGTCAACTTTTCGAAACTTAGTATGGCACAAATTCGAAATAATTACCCGTATGCCTGGTCCTCGGTTCAAATCATACAATGTACACCGAATTGAAACATCGATATTAAGTCTCGTACTATGTACATTCAAATGTTGTTTTTAGCCCCTCC
>NC_041385.1:417446601-417456684 GCF_002162155.2 Triticum dicoccoides
ATCTTCCTCTCCTAACCACCTTAGCAAGCTATCGGTTTCCAACACACGTTCATTTTTCTCTCCACGTTTCGATCTCTAAGTCTCTCAACTACACAACCCCTTTTTCCACTCCTGTTACCAAATGTATTTACCTCACACACCCGCCATTGCACCCCATGCCGAGCTCTCTCTCCCCCCTCTCCCTCTCACCCTCTCGCGCTAAATACATGTATTGCCTATCTAGCCCCCCAACCTCTCGTGCACACGCATGCACGTTGTATATCTAGGTCACTCCCTCGAGACTGTCTCACTCTTTCTTCCGCACGGTGGGCCACACTCGCTCAATCTCGCTATCTTTATGTGAGTCTCGTTTAACCTCATTTTCTTTCACACACAAATGATATATCTCCCTGTTCGGGCCTCGATCGACACACTCTATACTCTCTCACGCAGATTGTCTATCTAGGTCAGTCCATCTAAGCGGCCGCCACTCTTTCGACCTCATGGTGGGCCATGCTCACTCAATCTCCATATGTCTCGATTGACCTTCCTCTTTCTCGGACAAAAACGATATATCACCATGTTTGAGCCCAATTCGACCTATTCACATTGTATACTCTCTCACGCACATCGTCTATCTAGGTCACTCTCTCCAACCCGTCTCACTCTTTCGATCGCACGACCCCTATGTGATCGGTTGACCTTGCTTCCTCCCACGCACAAAATATATCTACACGTTTGTGACTGGATCATCTCTCAAGCTCTATCTTACAGCCCTCACCCTTACCAAAATCTCAATCGGACAATATCTCTCCGGAGCATATATATTTGTTCAATGAATGTCGGACCACACTCACTTCGTCTCTCTATCTATATGTCTCTCGATTGACCTCGCTTTCTCACACCGTATCTTCCACGCGTTGAATCTACTACCTCTCCATCCCTCGCAAAGCCGGAGCTATTTACATTGCGAGGGGCACTCCAACCTTGGATAAATTTGTGTGGGCATTTATTCCGGTCGGTTTAGATTATATTTGCGTAGCATTCGGCCCACAACTACTCCAAACACCGTTGCAACCCACGCAACTCCCCTAGTTGATTTCCCTCTGGCTCGGTCATCACTCTCTCGCACGTCCTTTCTCGCCTTCAATGTCGCACCATGGTATTATTGAAAAAACTATGTTGTTCTTTTTAATTATTATAAATAAGCTACAAAACTACACACCAATAGTCCACTTGGAATGGAACAAATTTCGACCCACAAATTAAAATGCTACAAACTACACACCGAGGGGCCCACATGTCATGAAACAAATTTGGACCCATATATATACAAATTAAAAAATAAAGTACGAGGATCGAACATGCGACCGGGCCTTCAAGCCGCACGTCAATAGGCAACATACGTAGAATAGCAATGTTTGTTGTACCCCCTTTGTTCACATAATGTTTTTATATTACCACAACCTAATTAATGGATAACATGTAATATTATTTTTAGTACTATTCGCCTTCACTTACTGGTGGGTTCCATGTGTGCTCTCTCTCTCTCTCCTCCCCTTCTGCATTTACACGCACGGGCAAACAGGAAGAACTCGCGGGCGATGTTGCCTTGACCATATCTGGACGCGTTCACAAGTCACGGCACCAGTTTCACTTACTAGCAGCACTAGTCAGTGTGTACGTGCAATGCGCGTTAATTTGGAAGTATATTAAGTGCATGCGGATATTAACTACCAGGATATTATTTGCGTGTTGTCATGTGATTAGCACTATTTTTGGCATGAAATTAACTGCACGCTAAACGTGTTGAGCATTCGACATTGAAGCAGTCTAGGTCGTTGGATGATAAGGAATATATGTGGCTTGATGACGTTTTATATTTAATTTGATACGGCTCTAGCAGAACATTCAATCGATCAAACCATACATTTCGTTCAGTCTGACTCGGACTTTAAATTATACGATGATCGATATAAAATAAACGGAGATGATAAATGTTTGGATTTTAAGCATGGCAGTCCGAACATTTTTCATGGCAAATTTAGATTACGCGGCGGCGGCGGGGGCGTCTCGCGGTGGGAAGCGGCTCCTCTGCCGTGCTCTGTGTGTCGTCGGGCCACTGACTGACGGCGACGGCGGCGTCTTGCACCATTGTTGGCGTACTCCTGGACGTTGTCCTAGCTTCAAGGAAGGCCAAAATGTTCTGGACTTCGGAGCGAATCAACTGGCAGGAGGAGGTGACTTGCGTTGGTGCAAGGAAGCGGTCGACGACGGCCATCCATGCCGCTGAGGGGGGCACTGGCACCCGCGCGGGGACAGGCGCTGTCAACGGCGCGGCTGAGACATTCGTGTGCACGGGCACCGGCACAGGCGCGCATGTCAGTGCACGCGCAGGCACATGCGCTGGCAGGTGCACGGGCACCGGCACGGGCGTGCGCGTCAGTGCACGCGCAGGCGCATGCGCTGGCAGGTGCACGGGCGCGTGAAAGTCGACAGGGACCTCGTGGAACGACGTGGCATCAATCTCGGCAACAATATGCGGCTCCCAGCCCATCAATGCCACGGGGATGGGCTCTGGCGCAGTCGGGGCGACGGGAGCCGGAACGGGAGCGGGGACAGGCGCGGCATCTTCCCGCAAGGCCAGTTCAAGCTTGTCCCAAAGCGCCTTATGTTCTTGAGACTCCGGCTGGGTGTCTTCCTCATGAAACTGGAACACTAAGGGAAGACCATCATGATGCGGCATGGCGTACGTTTAGGTCAGGCTAGTTGGAGGTAGACGACAGGAGAATCGGAGAGGAAGAGAGAGGATTGTAGCGATACCGGGTAGTGCGGGGTTGATTTTAAACTGCGATGCCGGCGACATTAAAAGTGGGAGTAGTTGGGACGACGATGGGTGGCGGAGCCTGGTCAAAGGGCTCGCCTCCCGGTGAGTCTGCACAGCGGTCTACTCGCACGCCTCTCTGACAGCCGGTGCATCGGTCTGCTCGCACACCTCCCATCGACTCACACGCTTGTTGGGATGACATCTGCCGATGAGAAGCGGGGACTCGTGGCGGCACGTAAACGCCCACGGTTTCAATAGTGAAAACGTTCTCCTTAACGTGACAGGTCTTTGTTCCAAAATACCTTGGCTCTTCATTTGTGCAACTTGTCATAAGCAGCTTGTCTCGAATTGAAGAAAAAACTTACGAAGTAAAATTTTTGCCATATCACGTGACCATGCTCGGTTTCAAGAATTTATGCTCACTTTTGAATTTTCTGAAATTTAAAATCCAGGATTCGAAACAATATCATAACCTGCATCATGCAATAAATTTTCAAGCCGTACATCTGTCCTGTTGTATTTCTTAAGAATGGTTTTGGTCAAACATTTTGCTTAGTTAAACCTCCTTTCCGGTTTATAGGGCTCAATTCAAAAATCTCACCAACCAAGGTAGATGGTGAGTGGTGGAACAATTATTGTAGTTTGCAAAACCACTCAATTAATGCGTTTGTTTTCCTCAAAAATTGTGTTTACGAATGCATTAAATGCAATGCATGCATGCATAGAGTACATGCATTGGTCAATTTTCTCTTAATTCTTGCATGTAATGATTTATTGCACCTTGAAATCTGAACATGTGATGGGGAACAACCAAATTGAGACTTATAAACTGGGAAAACTAAAATGTTAAGATAAGCCCTATAAACCGGAAAGGAGGGAGTAAAAGGACAATCCGTGTGTACTAGTGCATTGCCTGATATATTAACTCAAGTACTAGGCATGAACAAACGGGCTCAATTCTGTGCTCATCCTGGTGTAGTAGTAGTAGTAGTAGTACTAGGCAATGCAGTTGACGGGTGACCTTGATGAGCGGCGACCGAGGGAATTGAACCGTGCTCGGCACGGTAGGTAAGGTTGTCTAGTTACTAAAGCATCCCTCCGTTGTTCATTGGTAGTCATTATGGACCAGGGACATGAGGGGAATTTCCTAGGGCTAGAATTCTGGCCGCCAGATATTTCGACTTGAAACGCTGTGGCTCGACTGGTTGGGGTTGCCAAATGTGCATACCACGCACGCCACCGAAGGACACGAGCCCTTTTTTTTAGGATCAACACGAGCCAAAGTCTGGCTGGTACGCCATTGGGTCCTACCATTCGAGAATAGGAAAGGAACCTTTTAAATTGCCGAACGAATCTATGTGTATTACAATATCCATATTTTCCTTGTAAATACTAATCTCAACGTGGTAATTGATTTGTGACGAGTTGTTGAATTAGAGTGAGTTTGTGATATAGTGATCTCAACGTGGATTTCACATTTCATGGTATCCCTAGTAAGTTTTCCAATGAAAATTCAAATTTAAAAGATGAACAATATGGAGGTGAGAAAACTTTGTATGTATCAAGCATATGACCACACACACACACCCACACCCACACCCACACAGACACACACACGCACGAACACAACAACAATCCAATAAGTATAGTGCATCTAATTTTCCAACCCATGCATGTATGACACGAATTCAAAAATACTCCTTCTATTCCTAAATATTAACCTTTTAGAGAGTTCAACAACTAACTACATACGGAGCAAAATGAGTGAATCTAGACTCTAAAATATGTCTATATACATCTGTATGTGCCAGTCCATTTGAAGCCTCTAAAAAGACTAATATTTAGGAACGAAGCGAGTAAAATGTAAGACATCCATGGTCCTCAATTCAATATTTAAAATGAACATGAAACTGAAACATGAATATTAAGTCTAGCACTACAGTACATGCAAATGTTGTTTTTAGGCGGAGCTATGATTGTCGGGGGTCAACCCCTCGACCTTAGATAAAATTGTGGAGCTCTGTTTAGGGTTGTTTAGATTATATTTGTCCCCACCCTCCCAATCACCGATTGGTTGTGCATGCCTCACCCCTCCTCCCCGGGAGAATATCATGTGCCCCCATACCTTAGATGCTATATGTCGATACGAGTTGCTTGGAGCTTGTAGATCTGAGATATAGCAGCTCACATGATGTGTCTTAATTTTTTCCAGGAAACCTTGATGAGTTTGAGAATTGCACACAATTTGTACAAAAGCTACTTAGATGCCCTTTGATCCCATATCCAACGACCTCGAAGCTTGTATCACCATAGCATCTAAGATGAAGGAGGACATCATATTCTCCTGTATGTAAGAATATCATGTGCTACCACACCTTAGATGCTTTGGTGATACAAGCTCTTCGGAGGCGTTGATTTGTGACCCAACACCTCCTCGGTGGTTCGAATGGTTTTTTTGCAGAAAAGCCCCAAAAGAGTTCGGCCACTGCTTACAAGCACAAAGACTGCTCAGATGCCATTGGATCTCAAATCAAACGACCTCCAAGCTCGTATCACCGTAGTATCCAAGCTGCGATAGCACCTTATGTTTTCTCGCACGGGAGAGTATGAGGTGCTCCCGCATCGTAGATTCTATGGTGATACGAGTTCACTGAGATCTAATGGCCCACAGTAGGAGGTTTGAATGTTTTTGCAATATACAGCTGATAGAGTTTGGGAAATGCACAGAAAGTACAAGTACTATGCATGTGCCATCTGATCACTGATCATATGACCTAGATGCTCATATCACCATAGCGGGTAATTAAGCTACGGGGAGCACCTAATATGAGCACCGGGGAGCCGTCGGATCGAAGATGCAGGGCACACACGAGGCCTGAATGTTTTATTTGCAAAAAAACCTTTGGAGAGTTTGGAAATTGCGCATAATCACAAAGACTACTCCCAAGCCATTGGATCTCACTTCCAACGGTGTAAAAACTCGTATCACCATAGTATCTAAGCTGTGGGGTGGATGTGATATTCTATGCCACTATCATTCTTGTTCGTAAACTTGCAAAATATGTGTAACTCGTGTCGTTACTTGTCTAACCATGCAAAGTGTTTGTTCAAAAAAACCATCCTACACTGAAATATCGGAACAACACACGGGGGTCCCACTTGTCATTAATCAAATTTGGACCTAAAACTAACAAATCTGAAAGACGAGATTCGAACTAGCAACCTAGACTACAAAGCGTAAGTCGATAGCCTAAAAAACGAACGGTTGTTAGCTTTGTCCCATAACTTGATTTTGTACAGTACTTGCATTGAGTAGAGTAGAGGGAGTGCCTCATCAACACGTGCATGACCGTTGTCTCACTTACTGGTGGGTCCCAGGTCTGCGATCTCAATCTCTCTTCTCTCCATTGTCTAACCTTTGCACGGGCACACACAAAGAGCGGTGCTAGCTTGCCATGGTGTTATTACAACTAAAAAAAAGCTTGGAAAATAGAAGAATCGCCTAGAATAAGAGACGTTGTGGCTGTTCGAGACGGAGCTAATCGTGCCACGTTTGCATGATGAAGCTGTGTGGCTAGTGGGGTGTTTTCGACCGACTGGCTGGGTCCCGAGGTGGAACCATAGGTACTACATCTGATACAGTATATTTTTACACGCACATTTTTCCTCCGTGCCGAGACGTGGCACACCCTACCGCGCGGTTTCGGGGTCCTCCTGGGTGGTGCACGCATATATTCTTCCTGACGTGGGATGCCCTACCGCGTGTTTTCTGGGTCCTCCTCGGTCGTTGCACCGAAGCAAGTAAATGAGTCGTCAAATCACGAAAGACCACCATTCCCGCCGAGTACATCAGTGAAGCACGATGGCTAGCTAGTTGGACTAGTTCGACCGATTAGCTAGGTCGCTGCCACATTTGTTTTTTTCACCCCTTTTTTTATCTACTTGTTGGCAGGTAAATTTAAATATCCACCGCAGCGTTGCTCTGGTGTTTGGGTGCGGCAGGATTTTTAATTTTTTAATTGACGGAAGCTGGCGCGGCAGGATTTTTAATTTTTTGATTGACGGGAGCAGGCGCGGCATCAATTAGTCACGATGACTCCGCCTGTAAAAACCCACTGCTCCCTGATGTGAGAAGTCGTCGACTGGTGTTTTACCGTGGTGAAAACCAAAAGATTCCCTGCTCCTCGGCTGGCTCTCTCTGCCTTCCCGTAGATTGCATTACCTTTCAGCCATTTCACCCCCTTTGGTTCCTCTCCCCATTGCTTCTACCTGTGTCACGCCCAAGATGCGACCCTATCCTAAAGGAACTCGAAGGTCCCACCTAGGATAGAAGCGCATCTTGAAGACGCTTTTGCAAGGTGGATATCATTACATCAACATTACATAATAGATGGGGATACATACAAAAGGCATACAATGCCACACGAATACAACATCATCTTACATAAGAGCACCATCTGACTACGGATGAATCACAAATAGAAACTCAAACGACATTGACCCTGCTAGCCCAGGCTACCGACCTGAAACCTATCCCCTGATCGAAGAAGAAGCAAAAGAAGAACTCCAAAACAAGCAAACATCGCTCTCGCGTCATTATCATCGCATAACTTGTACTTGCAACTGTTGTTGTAGTAATCTGTGAGCCACGAGGACTCAGCAATCCCATAACCATGGGTATCAAGACTAGCAAAGCTTAATGGGAAAGGAAAGGGGTAAAGTGGTGAGGTTGCAGCAGCGACTAAGCATATATGGTGGCTAACATACGCAAATAAGAGCGAGAAGAGAGCAAGCGGAACGGTCATGAAGCTAGCAATGATCAAGAGGTGATCCTGAACTCCTACTTACGTCAAACATAACCCAAAACCGTGTTCACTTCCCGGACTCCGCTGAAAAGAGACCATCACGGCTACACACGCGGTTGATGCGTTTTAATTTGGATCTGGTGTCAAGTTATCTACAACCGAACATTAACAAATTCCCATCTGCCACATAACCACGGGCACGGCTCTCGAAAGTTTATACCCTGCAGGGGTGTCCCAACTTAGCCCATGATAAGCTCTCGCGATCAACGAAGGATATTCCTTCTCCCAGGAAGACCTGATCAGTCTCGGAATCCCGGTTTACAAGACATTTCGACAATGGTAAAACAAGACCAGCAAAGCCGCCCGATGCGCCGACAATCCCGATAGGAGCTGCACATATCTCGTTCTCAGGGCAACACCGGATGAGACATCCTACGAGTAAAACCAGACCTCGAGTTTCCTCGAGGGGGCCCCGCAGTCTACTCGGTTCGTACCAACACTTAGACAAGCATTGGCCCGTGGGGGCTAAAATAAAGATGACCCTCGGGCTCCGGAAACCCAAGGGAAAAAGGGCTAGGTGAGGCAAATGGTAAAACCAAGGTTGGGTCTTGCTGGAGGAGTTTTATTCAAAGCGAATTGTCAAGGGGGTCCCATAAATCACCCAACCGCATAAGGAACACAAAATCCGGGAACATAACACCGGTATGACGGAAAACTAGGGTGGCAAGAGTGGAACAAAACACCAGGCATAAGGCCGAGCCTTCCACCCTTTACCAAGTATATATATGCATTAATAATATATAAGAGATATTGTGATATCCCAACATAATCCTGTTCACCATGGAGCAATCTTCAACTTCACCTGCAACTAACAACGCTATAAGAGGGGCTGAGCAAAGCGGTAACATAGCCAAGCAACGGTTTGCTAGGAAGGGTGACAAAGGTTAGAGGTTCATGGCAATTTGGGAGGCTTGAAGAGCAAATGATAGGAAGCGCAGCAAAGCGATAGAACGAAGCAACTAGCATAGCAATGATAGTAGTGAGATCCAGGGTAGCGGTCATCTTGCCTGAAATCCTGCTAGGAAGAAGAACGAGTCCATGAAGACGAACGGGAGTAGTCGAACGAATCCTCACAATCGCAACATTACCGGAACTAAGAAGCAACACCGGAAAGAAACAAACAACATGGTAAATGCACAAGCATAAATATGGCATGATGCACAAACAAGTATGATGCATGACCGGTTTAATGAGGCATGGCATGGCATGGCAAAGTGCAACAAACAATACTACAAGTTAAGTGGAGCTCAATATGCAATGAGTTGCATATTGGCAAAACACCACATTGACATATTTAGTTTAATCTTGTTTAAGCTACCAAACAAAGTTAAATGTTGTTAAATATTGCAAGAGGTGAAGCATAATAAAACTACCTATCTAGGCAAGTTTAAATGAGGCTGGAACAACAAACAACAATTCCGGAAAATCCTCATATGCATATTTCGAGTTTGGTACTGTTCTGCCTAAAACATATTTTATTGTTGTTAAACAGGAAAATAAAGTCCACCATGTTAAACTAGGCATTTTTTCACCCCATTTACATATAACGTTTATTAAATTTGGAGCTACGGTTATTTAGTTATGAAATAAATCATTTTAACATGGCATTTAACAAATCTAAACAAACATCATTTTAAACATTTTAAACATGGATGAAAATTGAATATTATGAAACTAGATGAAATTCTAAACATATTACATATTTAGTTTGTTTAATTTGAATGCATGCATATTTAGTTATTAACAATTCAAAACAGGGGCATTTTCTGTAAATAAGAATGCATTGGAAAAATGCTAAAATACACAGACTGGTAAAAAAAATATGCACGGGCCAGAAGCATTAGAGTGCAGCGGCCCAGAAGTGGAATCGGGCCCAACCGGCTATGGGTGTGTGCGCTCGAATTAAAACAGAGAAGTAGGGACTAAAAAGAATCGGGAGAACCAGGGATCGAACCCTGAACCTCCTGGATAGAGGAGCAGAGTGCTGACCAGTTCAGCTACTGCTCTACTTGTGCAACACATGGGAGCCAGCAACTCTTAACCAATGACTGAAACGAACGAGCTTTGGAGCCATGGCTCACGGTGGTTGCCGGCGACGCAGCCGAGCACAGCAGCGACAACCGCGGCTGCAAAGGGCCGGCGGGGGTGCGGAAGACGATGAGGGTGTGGGTGTGAATGCGCAAGGCGGGGACGAGCGGCTGCTGCTCGCCAGTGTCGTGTGCGTGCTGAAGCAGAGAAAGAAACAGAGGAGCTGTCGCTGTGCACAAAGAGCGGCGGAGGAGCTCGTCGGAGCTGTTCCGGCAACCAAAACATGCGGCGGAGGGCGCGGATGGAAGCTACGCAGCGGGGCGAAGCCATTCATACCAAGCATGCAACGGGAAGTGAACGGATTCCTCGGCGACGACGGGGTTC
>NC_041385.1:417457182-417501654 GCF_002162155.2 Triticum dicoccoides
ACAGGCACGCGGTGCGCCTGGATTGACGCGAGGTGGTCGGAGACGGCCAGAATCGAAGGGGATGCAGATCGGCCGCAGGATAAGAAGACAATGTAGAGGAAGAAGAGGACATCGTGGAAGAAGACGATCGCGTCATCCCTGTCCCCATATGGCTACTGGTCCGCTTGTAATCGAAGAAGACGCCGTCTTCGAGTCGACCCAGAACGAAGACGGCGGCGGAGGAAGGCTATGGCTGCGGTGGAGCCATGGAAGTGCTCCGGCGCTCTCGGATGGAAGGGGCGACGGCTTTGGAGGCATGGATCTCACCTGGCAGCAGCGGAGGAAGGAGAGTGGAAACCCTAGGGCTGGCGCTAGGCTTCTTATAGGGGCAAGGCGCGGCTCGGCGAGGGTGTGACGCGTTGGCCATGTGTGCCTCGTTTGCAAAGTTACTGTGAGAGAGAGGGAGGACGTGAGGTGGAAGAAAAGGTGAGGGGAAGAGGATGACATGTAGGGCCAAAGGGTTGAACTGGAGAGAAATTACCAGCGGGAAGGCTAGGTTGGGTTGTGGGCTGCTGCTGCTGCGCGCGGCTGGGTTGGGCTCTGAAGCTGCTGGTCGCTGGAAGCTGGGCTGCTGCTGCTCTCTCTCCCTTCTCCAATTTCTGTTTTTCGAATTTCTTGAGGCAGAAAACAAAGAGAAAAATCACAGGGACTTTGGAGAGGGAGTAGGCTGGAATACAAATATCTCAGGAATGCTTGAATTATGCACCATTTTAATAATTTGGCTTGGAAATTTTATAGATAGAAAAATAATTCAAGTTTGAATTAAATTCAAACTTGAGTCATTTTTGAACCCAACCAAATCAAATCCAAACGAGATGAAAATTGACAGAGAGGTTGTTGACATGCTGTAGGATTTACAGAAAATAAATGAACATTTTACTGGGACAAGAAAATGCCACTTGCAATAAATGCGTGACAATTGAAAGGAAGAAGCTAGTGATGGGGTGTTGCGCTTGATGATGGTTTAGCTGGAAGGGCAAGTTGGAACAGCACGGAAGATGAGGAGAAGGAGTTCAAAAAGATGACAAACATACAACAAATATGCACATGATAAATATGCACACTACAAAGATGATCATGATGCAAATGCAACAACAATGCCAAATGCAATATCACAACATATAGCATATAACAAAGTGATATGAACGTGGCAAACAAACAAAGGTGGCACAACCAATATAATAAAATAAGAACATGATGCAAGAAGCAAAAATGACAAGGCACTCAATATGATCATGGCATAACATATAGGAATGAAATATGCAAAACAATTATGATAATGCAACAAACATAATAAACACACGTCAACAACTAAAATAAAAGGAAGGGCAACTGAAGCGTCGGTCTCGGGGCGTTACAACTCTCCTCCACTAACAAGAGATCTCGTCCCGAGATCTAGGATGACACCGGAGGGAAAAGGAAGAGGAAGATAAGAGGTAAACTAAGTTGCTTCTTCGACAAACGAGTGAAACCATGAACCTTGAGAGGTTGAGCAAAATGAAAGAAAGAAAACAACGAAGATGGACAAGGTTGAAAGCACTCCGTTAGAAAAGAGGAACAAGGGATACGACGAGAACCAAGAGGTTTAGTGATAAGATAGATATTGAAACCACTCCGGTTAAAACTAGATAGAGAAGGAATAAGATTGATATCATTTGGGCAGCACTCCGACTGAAAAAAGAAGGAAAACTTGATAAGATGAAAAGAACTTGAAGAGATGACACAACACTCCGGTTAAATGGGTAAGCATGAAAAGAACACGATCCTCATAATTCGAGATGATGAGTAAAAAGAGCAACATCACAATGTCTTTGGAAGAAAGAATAGAAGATAGATCATTGGAATAACAGAATGGAGAAGAAAATGCCAACTTCTGCCACAAATGAGCTTGGAAAGCACCCTTCTAGGAAGGTTAAAACGGAGTTGTTGCAAAACCAACAACGAAAAGAATAAGCTTGTAGTGGGCTTATGGAAAACATCTCAAGACTATGAGGTGACAACCGGCCACTAATGGAAACCATTGATTTGATTGAGAGCACGAAAGAGATGAAAACTTCTTCACCGAGATGAGAAGGAGAAAATTGGATCATAGATACGCACCACAAATAGCAACATTCCTTAGGGAAGGCTTTAGGTGAAATCTATACCAAGATAACTCCAAAGAAGAGATTGATGGATTTCAAATACCTCATTCTTGACAACATATGAATCATGAAACATGAAGGAAATTGTCAAGAGTGACATAACACCACCTCAAAAGATAATGTAGAAAGAATTGCACTTTGGAATGCAAGATGAAGAATACTTGAGCTCCTCAAAACAAAACATGTGTTGAGCACCATGTTTATTTTAGAGTATAGCTTGGCGGGTCATAACTTCAAGAAAAATCTTGAAGAACAATTGAAGAATGAAAAGAATCCTTGACGAACCACCATGTAGAACCTCTTGGAAGATCTCCGGAAATGAAAATGATTATGAAGAAGAATTGGAGGTTGAAGAGAACCAGAATTGAGGCCTTGCAATGATTTAGATGGAGCTACGAAATGAGTAAACTTTGAACTCCGGACAAGAAAGATGGATAACTTGGAACTGAGAATTACTTCCTGATGAACAAACTCCGGCAGAAGGAATTAATCACCTGGATGAAACAAGAATAAGAATTACGTTATGCGTATCCTTCACCAATTTAAATTGATGACAAGCAAAGGATTTGGCATACTACTTATTCTTCTTGAGGGAGTAAGGATAGACATAGTGCAAACATGAAGAAATCTTCGACGAATCACCGGGAGGATTGGAAAGAACGGATGAAATGATACGGTAATAAAGGAAGAGGAATCTCGAATGAACCACTGTAAGAATTGAAAATGAACAAAGAAAAGATAAAGAAACACCAGGAAGATTTAGAAAATGAACGAAGATACTTGAGAGACTTTAGATACAAGAGAACGAAGAGATCATGAACTGATTAGAGGGTATTTGAACGACGCACCGGTAAGATTTGGAGAACGATAGCTACACGCTGAGAATGAAGAATTATGACATGATGGCCTTTGGAGGAAAGAAATTGAAACAACTCAGGAAATGCTCCGGATGGTAAGAAAAGAATTGTCACAATCAAAACAATTATGAGGATACCATGGAGCTAGAACCATGAATATTCAAGAGAATGGACCAAGATTTAAGAGAAATCCTTCTTCGGTCTTCAAATGTTGAGAATGATGATGAGAACCACCATGAATTGTTGAGATACTCCGGGAGAATTAAAAGAGGAAAGGTTGAGCCAAAGATGAAAAGAATTTGAAAACGACCTTGGAGAAGGCATGTGACTGATGAAAATTCATTCTTACATCAAACTTGGAAATGAATTTGAGAATTGCTCCTGATAATTCGAAGAGTCAGGTAAGATCCTGGGAAAAGACCTGTGGGTTAGGGCCCACTCAAAAGAAACATCGTTGAAGGATTGCTTGAAATAGACATTGCACTGGTAGAATTAAATAGCTTGAATGAGAGAAAAACCTCGAAATAACTCGAACGGATTAAGAATGGAAACATGATTCTTTTGAGATATCTTTAGTACTCCGGATATGAATAGAGAGAGGTGAATGATTATGGGATGCACCGACACGGGATAGCATTTGAAACGAGGAAAGGGATATGATCAGCACCTAAAGCTTGAGTTAAAACCACCGGAAAAGAATACGAGAATGAAGAATGATGAACTTGAAGATCGTGAGCATCTTCACGAGGGATCACCGGATCAGAACATTGATTGAAAAGAGTGAAGTGACTTCACATGAATAAATGGATACTTGATTAAAATAAATGAGTCCTTGAAGAAAAGGGTGGGTGGGTGGGGAAAAACAAAGACAACTTGGGATGAACGAAACAAACACCATTGAGAAAACTTAGAATTTATCTTGCAGATGGGGAGAATGATGGGATCATCTCGAAGAGAAGCGCACCGGTTGGAAAAGAATTAACATGACAACCTCCATGATCAAAAAGGATTAGTATTCACATAGCAATATGAGAACACCGTTTAGGAAAGGTATGGATTCAACATTTGACTTCGAAGCAACTCGAATACCACAAATAAAACAAAACAAAGGATTTGGCTTGCAGAATAAGCCGGAACAAATACATATGATAGAGATTTACCCAATCCCATATCATGCATCTGTCGGAAAGATATTCTAGGAGCTACTTGAATTCCCACCTATAAACTCCCGAAACTTTCTGGTTATGCAATATGGTGTTGGGGATACAGGGGAAGCAATATATCTCACCCAAACTAACAATCCCTACATCCAGCTGTATCCATCCGTCAACACATAACCAAGAAAACTCCGGAAATCGTGTACCTCAACCTTCAAAAAGCATCCGTTATATGAGCTATGGCAATACTCCCGAACTCCCCAGTATTGGGTGGCGTCGAGGTTATCTCACCAACAACTGCATAAAAGAGATTTTCGATGTCGGCAAAACTCAGGTATTCCAGAACTGCAACGATAAAATTGTGACGACAACACCTCGGAGCTCAACTCCTCGGGACACTGCCACAACCCCTAAATGTCAGGAGGCACCAAGAACAATGTTCTCGTCACAAAACTATCGAAACGATTCCAAGATACCCGCGTGATCCTAAAGAAATTAGTGAAATTTGAGGAGAGGAAAGACAAAACATCTACGTCAAGAGTCCTCACCAGAGCGACGAAGGGGGCTGAGGAGTAAAAAGAATCCTACTCTCCGATATATATAATCCTAAGACTCAAAATAGTTTTCTTCTAGACTCAACAACAGCCAACAGACAAGGGGGCTCCTATGGTCAGTCGAGGCTCTGATTACCAATTTGTCACGCCCAAGATGCGACCCTATCCTAAAGGAACTCGAAGGTCCCACCTAGGATAGAAGCGCATCTTGAAGACGCTTTTGCAAGGTGGATATCATTACATCAACATTACATAATAGATGGGGATACATACAAAAGGCATACAATGCCACACGAATACAACATCATCTTACATAAGAGCACCATCCGACTACGGATGAATCACAAACAGAAACTCAAACGACATCCACCCTGCTAGCCCAGGCTACCGACCTAGAACCTATCCCCTGATCGAAGAAGAAGCAGAAGAAGAACTCCAAAACAAGCAAACATCGCTCTCGCATCATGATCATCGCATAACTTGTACCTGCAACTGTTGTTGTAGTAATCTGTGAGCCACGAGGACTCAGCAGTCCCATAACCATGGGTATCAAGACTAGCAAAGCTTAATGGGAAAGGAAAGGGGTAAAGTGGTGAGGTTGCAGCAGCGACTAAGCATATATGGTGGCTAACATACGCAAATAAGAGCGAGAAGAGAGCAAGCGGAACGGTCGTGAAGCTAGCAATGATCAAGAGGTGATCCTGAACTCCTACTTACGTCAAACATAACCCAAAACCGTGTTCACTTCCGGGACTCCGCCGAAAAGAGACCATCACGGCTACACACGCGGTTGATGCGTTTTAATTTGGATCTGGTGTCAAGTTATCTACAACCGGACATTAACAAATTCCCATCTGCCACATAACCGCGGGCACGGCTCTCGAAAGTTTATACCCTGCAGGGGTGTCCCAACTTAGCCCATGATAAGCTCTCACGATCAACGAAGGATATTCCTTCTCCCAGGAAGACCTGATCACTCTCGGAATCCCGATTTACAAGACATTTCGACAATGGTAAAACAAGACCAGCAAAGCCGCCCGATGCACCGACAATCCTGATAGGAGCTGCACATATCTCGTTCTCAGGGCAACACCGGATGAGACATCCTACGAGTAAAACCAGACCTCGAGTTTCCCCGAGGGGGGCCCGCAGTCTACTCGGTTCGGACCAACACTTAGACAAGCATTGGCCCGGGGGGGCTAAAATAAAGATGACCCTCGGGCTCCGGAAACCCAAGGGAAAAAGGGCTAGGTGAGGCAAATGGTAAAACCAAGGTTGGGCCTTGCTGGAGGAGTTTTATTCAAAGCGAACTGTCAAGGGGGTCCCATAAATCACCCAACCGCGTAAGGAACGCAAATTCCGGGAACATAACACCGGTATGATGGAAAACTAGGGCGGCAAGAATGGAACAAAACACCAGGCATAAGGCCGAGCCTTCCACCCTTTACCAAGTATATAGATGCATTAATAATATATAAGAGATATTGTGATATCCCAACATAATCCTGTTCACTATGGAGCAATCTTCAACTTCACCTGCAACTAACAACGCTATAAGAGGGGCTGAGCAAAGCGGTAACATAGCAAGCGACGGTTTGCTAGGAAGGGTGACAAAGGTTAGAGGTTCATGGCAATTTGGGAGGCTTGAAGAGCAAATGATAGGAAGCGCAGCAAAGCGATAGAACGAAGCAACTAGCATAGCAATGATAGTAGTGAGATCCAGG
Organism: Triticum dicoccoides; assembly: GCF_002162155.2. Classification (NCBI taxonomy): domain Eukaryota; kingdom Viridiplantae; phylum Streptophyta; class Magnoliopsida; order Poales; family Poaceae; genus Triticum; species Triticum dicoccoides. The sequence goes on from NC_041385.1 coordinate 417,463,658, forward strand.
GTAGCGGTCATCTTGCCTGAAATCCCGCTAGGAAGAAGAACGAGTCCATGAAGACGAACGGGAGTAGTCGAACGAATCCTCACAATCGCAACATTACCGGAACTAAGAAGCAACACCGGAAAAAACAAACAACATGGTAAATGCACAAGCATAAATATGGCATGATGCACAAACAAGTATGATGCATGACCGGTTTAATGAGGCATGGCATGGCATGGCAAAGTGCAACAAACAATACTACAAGTTAAGTGGAGCTCAATATGCAATGAGTTGCATATTGGCAAAACACCACATTAACATATTTAGTTTAATCTCGTTTAAGCTACCAAACAAAGTTAAATGTTGTTAAACATTGCAAGAGGTGAAGCATAATAAAACTACCTATCTAGGCAAGTTTAAATGAGGCCGGAACAACAAACAACAATTCCGGAAAATCGTCATATGCATATTTCGAATTTGGTACTGTTCTGCCCTAAAACATATTTTATTGTTGTTAAACAGGAAAATAAAGTCCACCATGTTAAACTAGGCATTTTTTCACCCCATTTACATATAACGTTTATTAAATTTGGAGCTACGGTTATTTAGTTATGAAATAAATCATTTTAACATGGCATTTAACAAATCTAAACAAACAACATTTTAAAAAATTTAAACATGGATGAGAATTGAATATTATGAAACTAGATGAAATTCTAAGCATATTACATATATAGTTTGTTTAATTTGGATGCATGCATATTTAGTTATTAACAATTCAAAACAGGGGCATTTTCTGTAAATAAGAATGCATTGGAAAAATGCTAAAATACACAGACTGGTAAAAAAATATGCAACACATGGGAGCCAGCAACTCTTAACCAATGACTGAAACGGGCGAGCTTTGGAGCCATGGCTCACGGTGGTTGCCGGCGACGCAGCCGAGCACAGCAGCAGCAACCGCGGCTGCAAAGGGCCGGCGGGGGTGCGGAAGACGATGAGGGTGTGGGTGTGAATGCGCAAGGCGGGGCCGAGCGGTGCTGCTCGCCGGTGTCGTGTGCGTGTTGAAGCAGAGAAAGAAACAGAGGAGCTGGCGCTGTGCACAAAGAGCGGCGGAGGAGCTCGTCGGAGCTGTTCCGGCAACCAAAACACGTGGCGGAGGGCGCGGATGGAAGCTACGCAGCGGGGCGAAGCCATTCATACCAAGCATGCAACGGGAAGTGAACGGATTCCTCGCCGACAATGGGGTACCACGGTGGTGCGCCTCGGGCTGCTACGGTGGATTCACGCGAGACGGGGAGGAAACGAGGGGGGAAAGTGATGCGTGGGAAGAGCGTGCTCACCACAGGCACGCGGTGCGCCTGGATTGACGCGAGGTGGTCGGAGACGGCCAGAATCGAAGGGGATGCAGATCGGCCGCAGGAGAAGAAGATGAAGTAGAGGAAGAAGAGGATGTCGTGGAAGAAGACGATCGCGTCATCCCTGTCCCCATATGGCTCCTGGTCCGCTTGTAGTCGAAGAAGACGCCGTCTTCGAGTCGACCCAGAACGAAGACAGCGACGGAGGAAGGCTATGGCTGCGGTGGAGCCATGGAAGTGCTCCGGCGCTCTCGGGTGGAAGGGGCGACGGCTTTGGAGGCATGGATCTCACCTGGCGGCGGAGGAGGAAGGAGAGGGGAAACCCTAGGGCTGGCGCTAGGCTTCTTATAGGCGCGAGGCGCGGCTCGGCGAGGGTGTGACGCGCTGGCCATGTGTGCCTCGTTTGCAAAGTTACTGTGAGAGAGAGGGAGGACGTGAGGTGGAAGAAAAGGTGAGGGGAAGAGGATGACATGTGGGGCCAAAGGGTTGAACTGGAGAGAAATTACCAGCGGGAAGGCTAGGCTGGGTTGTGGGCTGCTGCTGCTGCATGCGGCTGGGTTGGGCTCTGAAGCTGCTGGTCGCTAGAAGCTGGGCTGCTGCTGCTCTCTCTCCCTTCTCCAATTTCTGTTTTTCGAATTTCTTGAGGCATAAAATAAAGAGAAAAATCATAGAGACTTTGGAGAGGGAGTAGGCTGGAATACAAATATCTCAGGAATGCTTGAATTATGCACCATTTTAATAAATTGGCTTGGAAATTTTATAGATAGAAAAATAATTCAAGTTTGAATTAAATTCAAACTTGAGTCATTTTTGAACCCAACCAAATCAAATCCAAAAGAGATGAAAATTGACAGAGAGGTTGTTGACATGCTGTAGGATTTACAGAAAATAAATGAACATTTTACTGGGACAAGAAAATGCCACTTACAATAAATGTGTGACAATTGAAAGGAAGAAGCTAGTGATGGGGTGTTGCGCTTGATGATGGTTTAGCTGGAAGGGCAAGTTGGAACAGCACGGAAGATGAGGAGAAGGAGTTCAAAAAGATGACAAACATACAACAAATATGCACATGATAAATATGCACACTACAAAGATGATCATGATGCAAATGCAACAACAATGCCAAATGCAATATCACAACATATAGCATATAACAAAGTGATATGAACGTGCCAGACAAACAAAGGTGGCACAACCAATATAATAAAATAAGAACATGATGCAAGAAGCAAAAATGACAAGGCACTCAATATGATCATGGCATAACATATAGGAATGAAATATGCAAAACAATTATGATAATGCAACAAACATAATAAACACATGTCAACAACTAAAATAAAAGGAAGGGCAACTGAAGCGTCGGTCTCGAGGCATTACAACCTGGTGCCATGGCGGCGCAGAAGATCACGGAGTCCTAGGTGAGGCGCCTGACACAGGAGCTCCATGCCAAGGATGCGGAGCTCAGGGCCAAGGACGTGGAGCTCCGTGAGCTCAAGGAGGAGAGGAGTGCCATGCTCCTCCGTTATGTGTGGGAGTTCACGAAGCTTCAAAAGCGGCAGGCGTCCACCACAAAGATGCTCGAGGCGTCATCGGCGTTGCTGCAGAAAGCGGGAGATACGATAGGCCGTCAGGGGAGCCGGCTGGAGCGCGAGCGGGCCGATCGTGACGAGGTCCAGGATCGCCTCAGTCACTTGGTGAACCAAGTTGCCACACACGTGTTGCGGCTGCGCGATGCCTACCGTTGTGCCAGCGCGACGATGCCGGCCGTCGGGCTAAACCCGTTCGACCACCCGGTCGACTTCAACAAGCTGCGGCTTCCTGACCTGGTCTCCTTCTTCACCTATATCTCTGAGGAGCTGAGCCGTCTCCGCGCGATGGTGGGGGATGAGCTGGACAAGGAGGGGTTGCGGGCTGCCGTCGCCGTTGTCGGGCGAATCCTTTTAGGGCTCCATCACCGGAATCCATTCGTGCCATTGGACGCCGTCTTTGACGAGCTGGCTCCCGTCGACCCGGAGCGGGCTCTGCGGGCGGTTTCACCCTGCATCACCAACGTCGTGCGCCTCGAGAAGCAGAGGGACTTCGGTGGTGTTTAGGCGCCCTCTGCATGGGCATGTCCATGTCTCGGCGCAACATGACCATTGGATCAAACTCAGACGGTGCAGATCAGTCACTGTAGCACAAAGCGTGTGGGTGTGTTTGGTTGCATTCTCATCTCAATATAGTTGTTTCCTCTTCGTGTATTTTTGTCAACCTACTAGTGTGGACTCATGCACCCTTCATGGTTCATGCACTCTGCCAAACACCCAAAAGTGGGTCGAGAAGGGAACTTTTGCTCCCATCCCGTGCACCCTTCATACACCCTGTCTAACACTATAGGATGTGCTTCATATGGTTCATGTTTCATGGAGTACTGTAGCACCGTACTCTCCGTGCGCTGTGGACCTAGTTCTGTTAACATTGATCTCACCGTTCATTCTCGACCGGATAGTCGAAAAAGCAGTACTATGTTACATATAGGAGTAGTTGACATGCGCACAACATCATTTGTTATCGTCATATCTTACTACACTAGCAACAAGATTGTGTAGTACTGACGTATGAACCACTGCACATGCCTAGTAGTAGGAGCACTGTGTATGTTCAAGTGGCTGCCGTGTTTCGCACTCCTCCGTCGTAAGAGTGGAAACGCTTGTTGTAATCATTTTTTTCTTCAGGATGAAAAACAGTGGACACGCTCTACCGTGCGGATCCTCCTCCAGCCATGCACTAAATTACTCACTTTCGCCGACGTGTGGGACAGCCAGTACCTGGGTCCACCAGCCATGCACTAAATTACTCCGTAGTAGAGTGACGGTAGACTACCTCGATCGAACCGCTGCATTAATGCCCAATGAGCCGTCAAATCACAAAACCCCCTCCTTTCCAGCAGTAAGTTGGACGGACGAAGCAACCATCATTTCACTCTTCTCTCTCAGCTTCCTCTCTTGAAGAAAACCCCCACTCGCTTCGCTTCTCCCTCATCTCGTTCCTCCTTTCACTCTTCTCTCTCAGCTTCCTCTCTTGGATGGACGCCGGAGCACCGGCCGACGTGATGCCTATGGCTCTGGCCAAAACCGTCGAGGCTCATGGTACGAAGAAGCGCAAGCACCCCACCGAGACTACCGCAGACAAGCTCAAAGCCATCACCCTGTCCAAGCCCCCCTCTCCGGGATCCCTCATTAAGCAAGTCCAGGTAATGTCTCTTGTTGACGATCTTTTTCTCGATCTTGATCGTGTTTTTTCATCTAACACGCAGTACTAGTACTGGTAGTACAACTTTCTGGGTGATCTTGCATGTTATTTTAGTGTGCCAAATTTCCTATAGATTAGTTTCAACTACTCCCTCTGTCCCAAATTTCTTGTCTTAGATTTGTCTAGATACGAATGTATCTAATATTAAAATGTGACTTGATACATCCGTATCTAGACAAATCTAAGACAAGAATTTTCGGACAGAGGGACTACTTTATGAACATCAATGCTACCTTTTAAGAGGGTATATTTGCCTCAGTAACTTGTGTTATGGATATTGCATGTAATCCCTCTGCTCTCATGCCTTTGAAGACATGTTCTAGTGTCTTTGTTCACTCATTTCTGTGTGTATATGTAGTCATATATGGAGTATAATATCAAAAATCATCTTATATTTTTGAACGGAGGTAGTAATAAAATATGGTTTCTGTTTGAATTAGAACCAGGTCCGCGGTGGAGATGAAGTTCTCAAAGTCATGCCGTGTGAATTGGAAGACCTGATGATGAGTTCTACTGCTGAACTATCCAGCTGCTGTGTCCTTGTCGCCACGTGTCCTGAACTAGTGTTTTCCTGTAGCATTGTTGTCAGGCGTGTTCTCGAGGCTGTACTTGACCACAACAATTTCCTGGCTGTGCCTTCGATTATGAAGGGTGTGGTTCTTGTGAAGCTTCCCAACAAATTTGATGCGGCTTGTCTTCATCATCATGTTTATGAGTGGAAAGACCACTCTGTTAGGTTCTCCAAGGTTGACAAGATGGTGATGGTGCATGTAGACATGTCACACGAAGTATATGGCCTAGTCAGTTATGCGGGGTTCATCCCGTAGGTCGGTGGCAAGAAATAATCTACAGAGTTTAGTTAGTGCAACTTTGCTTGTCTGTAGTAAGTACCATTGTTCAGTACTTGATTTGTGTTTATGAACCCTGTATTGTTTATTAGTACTGCCGCTTTTGGTGTGTGGTCAGTCCTGAGAACGGTCTATGTTATTGTCTGTCCACTCAATTCAGTCTGTACATTTTGAAGTATCTAGATCATATTTTTTGTGAGGACGGTTTATCAATTATGGTTACACTCCAATATCTGTATGCATTGCAGGGTTTATGGCACCCACCAGGATTTCCAGTCCCATGGATGTTCGGTCCATACAATTTGTCATGACCTTTGGACTGTCCTGCTTGTGGGAGTAGGCAGGGCCCCTGCATGCCACGTGTAGTTGGACGATCAATCTTCTGTTTAGTACTTCAACATAGTGATTTCCTGGTAAGGATTCACTCATGTCACATCAAGTAAATCTTATTGATTTACTGTCTAAATCTTATTGATTTAATGTCATGTTTTCTTTCTTTTCCTGCAATTTTACGATGCAGGTTTTGCCATGTGACATTCATCACAGAATAAACTGTTTGGTTTGCTCTATGATGGCTATTTTTTGTAGGTTTCACTTCTTATGTCGTGTCAGTAACGAAGGCACTGTCCATCACTTATATTACTGGAAAAAATTGGACTAGTCTGTTGTCTGAGTACAAGCTGAATCCCTATGATGTACTGTAGTTTGGTTTAACAAAAACGCCACAATTAGTCCTTCTCGCGTTTAAAAGAAATGAAGAAAAAAACTGGATCACGGTCACAGATCCTAGTCAAGTTAGAAAGCTGATCATAGCAGACCGGACACGATTGCCGTTGTCTCGCACAGATCGAGCACCGGCAGTTGCTCTAGCACTGACAGCGGCAGCAGCTCAGTCTGATCCAGCTGAGGATTGGGCACCGACCGCGTCAGCGGATCAGTCTGATCTACCGGAGGATCGGGCATCGACACCAGCACCAGCTCTACAAGGAGCACCATCTCTGGTAGCAGCAGCGGCTTCGGCACTTGCACCAACACTTGCACTTGCATTTGGTCCGGCCCATGCAGTTGCACCGGCAACAGACTGGGCTGCAGTTTGCACTTCATATACCAAAGTCCTTACAAAAACCGACATGTCCACCTTCTTGGTAAGCATTGGCCACCCAAGTGCTTCGTTCTTTTTTCTTTCCATGTTGTTTCACATGATTCACTGTGTTGATCTAACTGTTTGGGTATGTCTTCTTGTTTGCAAACAGAGAATTCCTAGAGCAACGAGGGAGTCATTCAACAATCCGGGCGACTGCGACCAAGTTTCTCTTACCATCCGCAGCCTTGGTGTGAATGAACCTGCTCAATATACCGTAAGTACAAAGGATGGTCGCATGATGATTGATGCTAAAGGATGGTCAAGGTTCTGAAAGTGCAACTATCCCTAGGTGGTTTTGCTAATTAATAACAACATATAGCTCATTGAGCTAATGCTATTCCAAGACTATTATTTCAGGAAAGCTCAATGAATGGCATGGCATGGATGATGAAAGTGGATCCCTCAAAATACTAAGGACAAAGGATTGGCTCAAGCTCAAAAGCTCAAGACTCTTCATTTTACATTTTAGTGATCCAAGATCACATTGAGTCCATAGGAAAAGCCAATACTATCAAGGAGGGATGAGGTGTTGCTTAATGAGCCTCTTGCTTCAATGTTCTTAGTGATATGCTCCAAAACCCTCAACTACTTTCCCACATCCACATATGACCAAAACACAAAGCCAAAATTGGTCACACCGAAACTTCCTATCCAGCGCCACCGATTCCAAAAGTCATAGCCACTGCCACAAACCGTAAGCAAATCGGTCTTACCGATAGGGATCTCGGTCTCACCGAGATGGGGTTGCAATCTCTCTGTTTCCCTTCATAACGTTTTGGTCTAACCGAAGTGCGAGATCGGTCCCACCGAGATTGCAATGTAAACTCTCTGTTTCCTTTTTGTAACATTTCGGTCTCACCGAAAAGAGCAAATCGGTCCCACCGAGTTTACCTGACCAACTCTCTGGAAAGCTTATTACCAAATCGGTCTCACCGAGTTTGTGTAATCGGTCTTACCGAGATTACGTTATGCCCTAACCCTAACCGAATCGATATCACCGAGATGCATGTCGGTCCCACTGAAAATCACTAACGGTCACTAGGTTTACTAAATCGGTCCGACCGAGTTTAACAATTCGGTCCCACCGAGTTTGGTAAACTGTGTGTAACGGTTAGATTTTGTGTGGAGGCTATATATACCCCTCCACCTCCTCTTCATTTGTGGACAGAGCCATCAGACCGAAACTACACTTCCAACTTACCATTTCTGAGAGAGAACCACCTACTCATGTGTTGAGGCCAAGAGATTCCATTCCTACCATATGAATCTTGATCTCTAGCCTTCCCCAAGTTGCTTTCCACTCAAATCTTCTTTCCACCAGATCCAAACCCATTGAGAGAGAGAGTTGAGTGTTGGGGAGACTATCATTTGAAGCACAAGAGCAAGGAGTTCATCACCAACACACCATTTGTTACTTCTTGGAGAGTGGTGTCTCCTAGATTGGCTAGGTGTCACTTGGGAGCCTCCGACAAGATTGTGGAGTTGAACCAAGGAGTTTGTAAGGGCAAGGAGATCGCCTACTTCGTGAAGATCTACCGCTAGTGAGGCAAGTCCTTCGTGGGCGACGGCCATGGTGGGATAGACAAGATTGCTTCTTCGCGGACCCTTCTTGGGTGGAGCCCTCCGTGGACTCGCGCAGCCGTTACCCTTCGTGGGTTGAAGTCTCCATCAACGTGGATGTACGATAGCACCACCTATCGGAACCACGCCAAAAACATTCGTGTCTCCAATTGCATTTGAATCCTCCAAACCCTTCCCTTTACTTTCTTGCAAGTTGCATGCTTTAATTTCCGCTGCCTATATACTCTTTGCATGCTTGCTTGAATTGTGTGATGATTGCTTGACTTGTCCTAAAGTAGATAAAATCTGCCAAACTCTAAAATTGGGAAAAGGTTAAGTTTTTATTGGTCAAGTAGTCTAATCACCGCCCCCCCCCTATAGACATACTTCAAGGTCCTACAAGTGGTATCAGAGCTTTGGTCTCCATTTGCTTTGATTTCCATAGCTTTTGGTGGTCATAGCCTTGGTTTCACAACCTAGGAGAGTATGGCGTCTAGCGAGGGAAATTATCACCGTAGAGGTCCTTACTTTGATGGTACTAATTTTGCTAGTTGGAAGCATAAGATGAAAATGCATATTCTTGGACATAACACCGCCGTTTGGGCAATTATTTGTATTGGCTTGCAAGGTGAATTTTTCGATGGGAGAGAACCGAACCATGAAGCTAATGCGAAAGAATTGAAGATGCTGCAATACAACGCTCAAGCTTGTGATATCATCTTCAACGGATTGTGCCCTGAAGAATTCAACAAAATCAGTCGTCTTGAGAATGCAAAGGAAATTTGGGATACTTTGATTGATATGCATGAAGGTACCGAGTCCGTCAAGGAATCCAAGTTGGATGTGCTCCAAAGTCAGCTTGACAAGTTCAAAATGAAGGATGGTGAAGGTGTCGCTGAAATGTACTCTAGGCTTGCTCTTATCACAAATGAGATTGACGGCTTAGGGAGTGAAGAGATGACCGACAAATTCATCATCAAGAAGATCTTAAGAGCATTGGATGGAAAGTACAATACCGTGCGCACATTGATTCAAATGATGCCAAACTACAAAGATCTCAAGCCAACGGAAGTCATTGGAAGGATTGTTGCTCATGAGATGTCACTCAAGGATAAGGAGGAACTTCACAACAAGTCAAGTGGTGCTTACAAAGCCTCAAGTGAAGCCCCCACATCATCAAGTGAGAAACCAACCTTCAATGAAGAATTGAGCTTAATGGTGAAGAACTTCAACAAATTCTACAAGAGTAGAAGCAAAGAAAGAAGCTCCAAATCAAGGTGTTACAATGACAAGAGATCTTCTAGCCGTGAGCGCAATTGCTACAATTGTGGGAGACCCGAACACTACTCCAATGAGTGTACGACACCCTACAAAAGAAGAGAAGATTCTCCAAGAAGAAGGAGCAAAAGAGAAGAATCACCACCAAGAGAGATGAGGAGTAGAGATGATCGTTATGAACGAAGACCCTCACGGAGAAGCAAGGATTCGGAAAGGAAGGACAAGTCATCAAGGAGCTACACTAAACAAAGACATCAAGCTCATGTTGGTGAATGGGTATCCGGCTCCGACTCCGACAATCACTCCGAGAGAAGCTATCACTCTGACTCTGAATATACTCAAGATGAAGGTGTTGCCGGTCTAGCACTTGTGTCAACCAACTCCTACGACATATTTGATTCACCAAATGAAGGTGTTGGAAGATGCTTCATGGCCAAAGGTCCAAAGGTAACACATCCCGAGTATGTTGATTTCAATAGTGATGAAGATGACTTGCTTGTGGATGATGATTTACTTGTTGACAACTCTAGTGATGAATACTATGATGAAACATCAATTAATCATGCTAAAATGAATGACAATGATAAGGAGAAGATTGAGCTTCTAACTAAAGAATTAAACTCTCTTAAGTTAGCTCATGAAACTATCTACGAAGATCATCGAGAACTTTTAAGAGCTCATGAGAAGTTACGCTTTGAAAAGCTCAATCTTGAGCAAGAGCATGAGTTCTTAAAGGCAATCAATGATGATCTTCACGAGAGAAGTTCTTCTTACATTGCCAAGCGTTTACTCTTATCTACTTACATGCCTCAAGTCAAGTCTAGTAACAAGTACAAGAAAGATACTTCCTCTAGTAGTAACAACAATAATGTCAAAACCAATATTGTTGCTTCTAGTAGTTCTCTTGATTCCACTAATGATTCTCTTAGCCAAGTTACACTTGAGCAAGAAAATAGCTTATTGAAGGGAATTGTAGAGAAAGGTGTTTACAAGAGCCTTACCGGGAGTAAGCAATTCGAGGAAATTGTACGCAAGCAAGGAAGGCACCGGAAGAATCAAGGTGTTGGTTTTGAACGAAAGTTCAATGCCAATGGAGTTGAGTGGGAAGAAGATCAATACCCCAAGACGAAGTTTGTTCCTCAACAAGAGAAGTATGATCCTACTTGCTTCACGGGAACACAAGCTCAAGATGATCTTCCACCACAAGACCACAAGAACAAAGGCAAGGACAAGCTTCAAGAAGAGATTGATGCATTTGAAGAAGCACCCAAAGCCTCGTTCAAGTGGGTCCCCAAGACTACGTCAAGTTCTACTTCATCAAGTACAACTACAACTCCAAGGATTCCCATCAAGATGATGTGGATCCCGAAGAAGAAGAACTAGAGAGTTCTTGAGGGTGACTCCGCCAACATTTTTCACTCATATCATTTTGGCAAGAACAAGTGCAAATCAACTTCCACATCTTGCACTAGTTCAAGGAGTCACAAACCCTCATGTTGGTAAGACAAGGGACAAGGTAACCTAATGATTTCATGGACATCATCTTGTGTATGCATCACTCTATGTCTATGGATATTCTTGTTTGTTCCCTGTGGAACTAACCCATGTAGGTAAGTTGAAAGTGCAACTCACTCCAAAGGATTGCTCCAAATGATCTACATCAACATTGAGCATCTACATCTTCAACACCTACATGAAGTCATCATCGACAAAACCCAAGGTTAGTTCATCCCTCTAAGGGGGGATCTCACATCTAGGGGGAGCTTAACTCTAAGAATTGAGTCAAAGCAACTCTAATGGTGTGAACACATTAATGCATTATGTAAAAGTGGTAACCCCACTTGAGCTTAAACGATGAGTATGACCTATGATCAAATGTTCTCATTTGACTCCTAAGTCAATATACTCATATATAGATGACCGAGTCATCGCCAAATTGTTTGATAGATGCTAGATTTGGTTGTGCATGCTTTGCCACATATTTCATTTGCTATCTTATTGTGTGAGCATGTTGGTGCATATTTTTCTCATTCAAGGACATCCACTTGTTGTTTTGATTGTTTGGTTTCTTTTCTTTTTGCCAAGTGGATGAACAAGAATGCCTAAGAACCTTCTTTAGCTATCTATGCTTTTCTCATCTCAAACTCTATTCATGCTACATCACAAAATTTGATCAAGTCAGATTCGAACCACTCTATGTGAGGAGCACTCGGAGTCCCCGATTCGTCACAGACTTAAACTTCCAAAACCTCTTTGTGATTCTCGGTCTGACCGATTCTTCCATTTCGGTCCTACCGAGATCACCAAGTTGATCTGAGTTTTCAATCTCGGTGCAACCGATTTGAACTTTTCGGTCTCACTGATTTGCTATAACTGAACACAGTTATGCATCTCGGTGCCACCGAGTTGTTCCACTCGGTCACACCGACAGGGTCGGGCTATATATAGCCACGGGCAAAAGTTTGGAAATTTCTCCGAAACCCTTCGCCCGCGCAATAGCTCGCTCTGCCATCGTGGTCTCCGGATCGTCTCCTCGCCGCCAGCAGCCTCCTGTCGCTGGTCTTCGTCGCCGTCAACGGAAATCGTCCCTGCCGTTACCGCCGTAGGAAGTCCACCGCCAAGTTAGGGTATGGACTTGATCTTTGTGCTATCCACGTCCGATTCCTAGCACATTGCTTACATATTGATTCTTGCCTTGATTGAGATCCTTCTATCCAACCAAAATAGTCCGTAGTTTAGATGCGATTCAAATTCTTAGGGTTAGGTTTCCGCCGAAACCATCTCGGACCCACCGAGTTGAAAAACTCGGTCTCACCGATTTGGCGTATGCCATTGCACTAGTTACTCTCGGTCTAACCGAGAATTACTAATCGGTGCGACCGATTTGAAGATTCTGTGAAACTCTAGCAGTCTCGGTGCCACCGAACTGAAACTCGGTCCAACCGAGATCATCAGTTTAGGTTCCAAAACTGCTTCGGTATCACCGAGTTTGAAAATCGGTTGATCCGAAATGCTTTCTATGGAAAACTAAAACTGAACTTTTGAATCATTCTTTTGCAAAAATCTCTGCATTTTGTGATGCTCATCTATTCTATCTCATCTATAACTCTTCACAGGGTCAGCAGTCAGCTTTTGCAATATGTCTGATCAGAGTGACAGCCAGAACAGGTCTGAAAAGCACATGGACTTGAGTGAGGGCACTAGTCCCTCAACTTCAGATGAAGGGAGCAGAAGCACTCCTAGCAACTTGCCTAAGGCTGCAACTAGGCAAAGGAAGAAGAGAACCTCAGATTCAGAGGATAAGGATTACAAAGCTAAGGAGGATGAGGCCACTTCCAAGAAGGTGGTGCTCAAGAAAGAGTATTGCTCTGCACAAAGCACAAAGCCAGGCCTGAAGAATAAAGTTCCTGCCAAGAGAACTCCAATGCCAAAGGCCAGGCAGTCCACTCAAGTGCCAGCTCAAGCTCAACCCAAACAGGCACCTGCAAGGAAAGAGCCACCATCAAAACCTCAGAAAGTCCCCACTGCTGCAACCATGAAGTTCACAATTGAATCAGAGGATGATGGTGACCAGGACAAGAAAAAGAAGAGAGCTAGAACCACAACTGCCAAGGTCCTTGGAAAGCCCTCAATGAGAAGGGATTCTGATGAAGAGGAAGAGGATGCTGCACCAGCTCCTAAGGCAGCTAAGCTTATGGGAGATGCAATCAGGTCAGGGGCTGCAACATCCAAGCCCAAAGATGCACCCAAAGCTGCCTCCAAGGCCAAGCAAGCTCCAAGGAGGAATACTAGGAGTATTCCAGCTGCTGAAAAGAACAAGGCCCCAGTGCAAAATGTTGCAGAAGATGAAGATGAAGAAGGACATGTCCTTAGAAAGCTCAAGCCCAAGATACCAGACCACAATGATGTCCATCATGTGGCTGAGGACATGAGAATCAGGAAGGATTCAGGGCTGAGGCTGTGGAGGATGGAAGACCCATATGCTTCAAGAAGAAGAACTACTGTTGACTACAGGTTCCACACAAAGGAACAGCAGGACTTTTATGAGACCATTCTGTTGGACAAGAAGCCCATTGTCTGTGATATGAGGTGGGTTGACCGGAAATTCATCAGGGAAAATGAGCAGCACTACCCTGGAGTGGAGGAGAGCTTTATTGCTTGTGGAGTAGCAGATTTTGTTGGACAGAAGTTCGCCAACTGGAATGATGAGCTTATCATGCAGTTCTACTCCACATCACACTTTTACCCAGATGGTAGAATTGTGTGGATGTCTGAGGGTACTAGGTACCAATCCACAGTTGATGAATGGGCAAGTTTGATCAATGCCCCCAAGGAAGAAGAAGATGACTTGGACATATATGCCAAGAAGAAGTTGGGTCACAATTCAATGGCTCACATGTACAAGGAGATTCCTGACAAAGCTGTTGAGACTCACAAATTTGGATCAGTCCATTTTCTGCTGTCAGGATTGGCAACCATCAATTGGATTCTGAGGCATACTTTGTTACCCAACTCGGGTGACCATAACATGATCAGAGGACATGCCATCAACATGCTGCATGTGTTTGATGTGCCCCAAAAGTTCAAAGTCATGAGCCTGATCATTGAGACAATCAAGAGGACTGCAGCAGATCAGAAGAGGAGCTGTGGATATGCACCTCAAATTCAAGAATTGATCAACTCCAAGATGGGCATAGGGAAATACCAGTTGGATAAGGAACATTTTCCAATTTATCCAGACTTTGAGGACAATGAGGTTGTCATGAATGAAGATGATCCACAATCTGTCCAAGCTCATGAGAAGAAGGAGAAGGCCAAGAAGGAGAAGGCTGCCAAGATGCCAACTCAAGAGGAGGCATCTGAGTATTTCTTGAAGACCAAACAAGAGCAGCTTGGTTACCTGATAGCATCAACTCTGAGGATTACATTATGCCCTAACCCTAACTGTCGTGGATTTGAAAACCAGGAGAGCCTGGAGAGAATCATGGAACAAAAGTTCTATGATCTAGATGTCAAGGTAACTGAGATTCAGTCAGTTGTAGAGCAGCTGCAGGATGACATGCAGGAGAGGAAGGGCAAGACAACCACCAATGTGTTTGCCAGAGTGCCCAGAGCCCAGAGGTCAGTTGCAGTGCCAGTGACAGATACTAGAGCTACAACTTCAGCACCAGCTACTGCCCCAACAGTTCCAGTGCAACTAGCTCCAGCACCAACTCCTACAGCACCCACTACTTCAACTGAAGCCTTCGTCCAAGGAGCCATCTCTACACCACCACCAGAAGATCAAGCCTGAGAGACGATCTAGCACTATGCATTTTCTATGAACTTTTTGGTAACTTGTTGCCAAAGGGGGAGAAAAATGTATAGATCATAGGCTTCGAGAGAGAGTGTTGCTTTTTATTCTCTCTTGCTTTATTTGGTGGTTTTTCAAACTTTGTTTGCTTTTGGTTGAGATACTATGCCTGTGAGACATTGATGATCATGTGTTTGATCATAAGCTACACTCATGCATGCTTGATATTATCCTATCTATCTTATGTGATCACTCACTATGCTTGGTGATGAGTGCATGCATTCATTGTTTTTTTTATTTTGAGCGCTCCACCAAGATGTATGTGACATGGAAGAGTAACCCATGAGCCTAATTCATTGTGCATTTGCAGTCCAAAGCAAATCTTAAACTATGCACAAACTTAGGGGGGGCTTTTGCTTATCACATACTTCTCAAAGTGACGATGTTATTCAATCTTATTATCATTTGTCGAAGCTTTGATCTATTTGTTGTCATCAATTACCAAAAAGGGGGAGATTGAAAGTGCAACTATCCCTAGGTGGGTTTGGTAATTAATAACAACATATAGCTCATTGAGATAATGCTATTCCAAGACTATTATTTCAGGAAAGCTCAATGAATGGCATGGCATGGATGATGAAAGTGGATCCCTCAAAATACTAAGGACAAAGGGTTGGCTCAAGCTCAAAAGCTCTAGACTCTTCATTTTACATTTTAGTGATCCAAGATCACATTGAGTCCATAGGAAAAGCCAATACTATCAAGGAGGGATGAGGTGTTGCTTAATGAGCCTCTTGCTTCAATGTGCTTAGTGATATGCTCCAAAACCCTCAACTACTTTTCCACATCCACATATGACCAAAACACAAAGCCAAAATTGGTCACACCGAAACTTCCTATCCGGCACCACCGATTCCAAAAGTCATAGCCATTGCCACAAACCCTAAGCAAATCGGTCTTACCGATAGGGATCTCGGTCTCACCGAGATGGGGTTGCAATCTCTCTGTTTCCCTTCATAACGTTTCGGTCTAACCGAAGTGAGTGATCGGTCCCACCGAGATTGCAATGTAAACTCTTTGTTTCCTTTTTGTAACATTTCGGTCTCACCGAAAAGAGCAAATCGGTCCCACCGAGTTTACCTGACCAACTCTCTGGAAAGCTTATTACCAAATCGGTCTCACCGAGTTTGTGTAATCGGTCTTACCGAGATTACATTATGCCCTAACCCTAACTGTCGTGGATTTGTCACGGCAGATGTCCTAGCGAAAGGACTTAGTCGTGGAGCCATCGCTACGAGTTTACTTAAAGGGGTTAAAGCGGACACAAAGACACGTGGGTTTATACTAGTTCGGCCCCTTTCGATGAAGGTAAAAGCCTACGTCTAGTTGTGATAGAATTGATGTGGTCTCGATGGCTAGGGAGCAAACAAGCTTCGCCTAGGCCCGAGTTGTGGTTTTCCCCTGAACCGCCGTCGGGTCGTCCCCTTATATACACGGGTGACGCCCGTCGGTCCATAGAGTCCCAGCCGGTTCATATTCGTATCCCGGTCGGTATCTCTCTATTCCTAACTTACAATACAAGCTATACATCAGGTCGGTTTTACTGATACAGATTCTAAACCGACTATAGGCCTTGGGCCTTCACCTGCTTATACCACTATGACGTTAACCCGGCCCAAGTAAGCCGGTTTACGCCCAGTGGTAATATCCCCAACATTAGGCCCCAGATTGATTTGAACTGGTTCATGTCAATCCTTCACACCATCTTACGTCTTGGATGTCTTCTGTTAATTGGCAAATGTCCATGTCGTCATCATTTTTGGTCACTGTAAACCGGCATGACGTCATCAGTTTTGGCTACTATAAACCGGCATGACGTCATTATGAAATTCATAACGCCCTCTTAATGACAGCTCTTGGATTCGCGCGTTTGACCTAGCTCAGTTGCCTTATAAATAAGACCGAAGGGTCATTTCCTTCTTCTTCCCCTTCGTCCCTTCTTCTTCTTCTTCCTTACGTCGCCAGCCTTGGAGCTCTGCCACCACCGTCGACCTCTGCCTCGTCTCAGGCCGCTGCATCAACCTGCACGTACCAGAGTGTCGCGGCGTCTTTCCGCATCCTCTCCGTTCCTGGTAAGTTCTCTCTCCCTCTTAACCTAGATCTATTCTTAGGGTTCCAGGTTCCTGCTATGTTCATCGCGCGTTCATAGCTGCTCTCTGATCTTGAATGCATCCGTGAACTCTTGCTGTGTTTAGTAGCGATCCCTTTAGCATCCGCTTACCATTTCTCATCCAGACTTATAGATCTCCCGCATCTATCCACTCAATGGTTCACTTCTGTTTCCGTCTTAGTCTTCAAAATACTTCCTGTTTTTTTATGAGCTTGATGTAGATCCGTGGCTGTAACATAACTTTGTGAAACTTGTTTCTGCATAACTAGTTATCCATAATTTCGATTGCTTCCGATACTTAGGCCAGGCGGTTTAACTTCACCATAGAGAAAAAAATAGCTAGACCAGTATATATGTCATTAGTCCCCTGGTTGAACCGCCAGAATCCATCTGATGCTGCATTGTAGAAGACCGGTTTATGGTACTGCCTCCGGTTTACCGTAATTAGATCACCACCGTTTTATCCGGCATATGCTTGAACCGAATCATTTATTCCTTGTAGATCTTGTCATGGCCAAACAAGTGTACGAGTGCAATTGGGTTCCCTCCCGTGTCACAGAATAACAGCTGAACGACCTAGTCCTGATTGGTGCTTTGGATAGCAAAGACACGATTCATTGGAGGGTTCCTGGAGATGAATGTCCTCCTACACCCCAGGAAGGAGAGGTCGTGGTCTTCACAGATCATATGGCCCGGGGCTTTAAACCGCCCGGCTCCAAATTTTATCGGGACGTGTTAGCCAACTTTCAACTCCGTCCACAGGATATTGGCCCCAACTCCGTCACCAACCTATGTCACTTTCAAGTACCTTCTGAGGCATACCTTCAAGAGGAGCCTTCCGTCGAGTTATTCAGAGACCTCTTTCATCTGAACCGTCGTACTGAATTCACTGACGGCCCTAATACCGAACTGGGCGGTATGGCCATTCAGAAGAGGAAAGAAATCACCTACCCTCGCGTCAAACTCCATACTCACCCCAAGGAATGGAACGTAACTTGGTTTTATTGCAAGGATACATCTCCTGACAACGAAAATCCCTTGCCTGGCTTCCGTCCGGAACGACTCAGCAACACTCACCCCTTTCCACAAAGGCTAAACGCCAAGGAGAGAATTAAATATGCTCCTCAACTGTCCAAGCTCCGGGCCTTCATGGCCAATGGTTTAACAGGAATAGACCTTGCACGCTGCTGGATATCATGGAGTATTTTGCCTCTAAGCCGGCGCCCAAATTTGATGTGCGAGTATACTGATAGTGTCGATGACCCACTCCGACACACTAAAATCCAACTCCCTGAGGATGAAGTCACAGAATCTGTGAAGAAGATGCTGAATGAACCGAAGCACCTCTGTGCTCAAACCGGTCTGCTTCCGTATTGCACCACCAACAAACCGCCAGCGGTAATATTTCAATTGCTTTATTCTTGATCCGAGTTATTATTTTATATGTTCAACATTTTAATTGCTGCTGATCCAGGGTGATAATCCATTCTGGAGTAAGAAACTTCCTCAAGACAAAACGGAAAAGGCAGGACGGCCAACCCGGCCCAAGACCAAGGTTGTCAAGAAACCAGCTCATAAGAGAAAAACCACCGCTTCGTCTGACCCGGCCATTGATGATGATGTGGGTAAACCGGATCTTGAGATAGAACTTGATTCAGTTGGCTTACTTTTTACACGCCTTATTGATGATGATGTTTGTCAGGATGATGCTGAAGCCAGCAATGCGGCTTTCGTTGAGGTAACCATTCTCTCTTCTGATTCAGAAATCTTGCCTTTGCCAAAATTTCGCCGGGCAAACCGGAAAGTTAAATTTTCTCATCCTCTTGCTTATCTGGATTCCCAATTTCTTATGAAGACCCAGCAACACAAAGCTCGCCGCACAACCCGGCACAGTGGCCAGGTAGTTACCTCTGCCAGTTTACCAAACAGTCCGGTTCGAAAACGCCGCTCCGAGGTCTCCGACCTTTTTATTGATTTAAATTGTAAAGCGGGTTTCTTCCGTCAACCTCTTAATCCATCCGACTCTGATTATCAGGTCACTTCTCATTCCTCATCTGGTGAATCGTCAGCCACCCAGCTACCACCTTTGAAAACAGTTGTTGGGTAAGTTCAACCGATCATATGCTTCCAGTATGCTGCGCAATGGTTTACACTTTTCCTTAATTTTTATCTTTTCTTCCAGGGCTAAACCGAAACCAAGCAAGAAAGCCCGCCTGGATAAAGCGGCTGAAGGAAATGTGGTCCCGGAACATGACCAAGCGCCGGATCATGAAGTGTTTATTTCTGAAGATATCCCCAATGATCCTCCTCTGCAAGATGACATTATCCCTGAAGAAGGTCTTACTAATGCTCCAGCGTCTGCTGATCCGCCTGCCAGTTCTGTCCAGATTGAAAAATCCCACACTCCTGCTGACAAAACGGCCGCACCAACCCAAACCGGCGAATCAAAAGATGATGATGTTGTGATTACTGGTGTAGGCCGTTCTGAACCCGGGAATCCTGCCACTCTTACCAGGCATACCATCAAAGAGGATTCTTCCTCTTTGAACAAAGGAAAATGGGATGTCGAATTGGAAACATATGCCGCTCTGAATGCGCAAGATCTTCATTCTGGCTATTTAAACCGGCTTTACACTAGCCGTGACTGTGAAGCTGGCCTGGTAAAAATGATGAGGGATAAATTTGAGGTAAATTCCTTCTTTCTCTTCTGCTCTTGCATTCATCCCGGTAGCCCCCAAGGGCCGGTTTGTGACCTTGGTCAAACCGGGACTTGATCCTGAATATATAATTATTGAAATCCATCGGTATAACCCTCGAGGGCCGGTTTAGCATAATCAAACCGGGGCTAAAAAGTTGTCCTTAAAACAGAACTAGATCAAATAGCCATTAGCCCCCAAGTGCCAAGTTGAATACTTGTATTGAGCTTGGGACTTTGTAGTTGAGCAATATACAAAAAAAATTGAAGATACATTAGCCCCCAAGTATCAGGCATATAACTTTGTTTATGTGGTTGGTACTTCAATTTCTTGTCTTGACTGTGAAATTTTTTAAAATGTCATCTGTATGCAGGCTGAGATTAAAATCAAGGAGGACCGAATTGCCGATTTGCAGGAGGCCCTGAAGACCCAGCAAGCTAAAACAGATAAAGCCAAGGAAGAATTAACCAGCACTTTGAACACTGCTGAACGGCTGAAGAAAAATTTCAAGAAAGAGCAAGCTGACTGGGCCACTGATAAGGCCGGGTTAACCCAAAGAGCAGAAAATGCTGAAGCGGCCCTTAAACCGGTGGTAGATGAACTGACGGCCGTACATCGGCAAATACACTCCATGACTGCTGCTATCTTTGGTAAGCTCCTTATAACTTCTGTAATAAATTTGAATCTGCTGTATCATAAGTCCGGTTTGAGACCATTCCAATCCTTTTGTAGGCACACATATTGGGCACTTAGGAAACGATGTTCGGAAGAAACTGAAAGCTGCCTACACCTTGATAGAACAATTGTACACTGGAGCCCAACGGATCATCAGCACAGCTTCTCACAACAACCCGGCGCCCTCTTTAATCTAGGACACTCTTAGCAAGTTGTCAATGCTTCCAGCCCGGATTGAGGAGCTGAAAAAATCCGCTGCCCGAACCGGAGCCATCAATGCCTTAATCCGGGCAAAGGCATGGGTGCCCGACTTTGATCCTGTGGAAGCAGCTCAAGGCTATCCCAGTCTGAAAGAAGACGGCTCTGAGTTCGACGAAGAAGATTTAAGGGCTATAAACCGTGCAGTGCGCCCTCTGGCTTGCCAGCTAGCTGAAGAGGCGGATTTGACGCATTATCAAGCGCAATACAATGATCAAAACAAGCGAGTGCCTGCCCCAACTGTTGAAGCGGAGAATCTGATTCCTCCAATCCGTAAGCACACTTACGCCCCTGATATTGAACCGTCTTCCCTGATCCATGAAGAAGCTGTTTTCCAAGCTTTAATGGGAATTGACTGGACCACTGTTGATTTCCAGCCAATGGGTAGAGACGAGGAAGCTGAAGCGGCGGAGGACGAGGAGCAAGCTTGAACCGGAAGCCGGTTTGAAGTGCTATTTGAAACATCCTTCTACAGAAACAACGATTTTGTTTGGGCACCATGCTGCCTTGTAATAGGATAGTGAAAACTTCTGCCTGGGATATGCCTTCGTGCATAAGTACTAAAGCTTTTGCTTGAAAACTTTAATTCATATTTCCTGCAATCAGAAAAAATTTGAACTTCGGTAGCGGTTATACCGCAGCCGGATTATGATCTTGATATGTGTATCAGAAATATAACAAACACATGATACACAAATACCTTCCATGTTTGGATATAAAGCTGGTTTACCCAAGCCTGAAGCGGTGGTTTTATAAACCAATACCGTCAAAAAAGGGAGAAAGTAGCCCCCGTAAAAGCCGTGCTGACTTAATACAAGCCCCCTGGTTATTCCATGAGTGTAACGGGGAAAAAGTAAACCGGGAGACTCCTCCGGATTAGAAGGGGGATCAAAAATCATTGGCTGAACCAGAAAAAATATACTTGTCGACATAAAGAAATCCAGCAAAAACAAAAACGAACAAACCATGAAAACAAGATGGAAACGAAAGTAATGATAAAAACCATTCGCAAAAATATGCTATTAAGCTGTTCAGATGGCATTACCATGGTCGGAAAGGATCAAGGCCCCCAATAGGGGTGACAATGATTCAAGCCAGCCAGGTCCCCAAATGACTCGTGGCATATATGCCAAATCAAGAGGCGTAGCAATGGCTCGGGCCCGACCATGCTCCCAAGTGATTTTGTGGCCTTAGGCCGACCAAAAGGCATTACTGGTTCAAACGTGACACAGTCCCCAAATGTTCTGGTGGCTGTCGCCTATCAAAGGGTGTTCGTTGGTTCGGACACGACCAAAGCCCCCAGTGATATTGTGGCCTTAGGCCGACCAAGAGGCATTACTGGTTCAAACTTGACTCAGTCCCCAAATGATCTGGTGGCTGTCGCCTATCAAAGGGTGTTCGTTGGTTCGGACACGACCAAAGCCCCCAGTGATATTGTGGCCTTAGGCCGACCAAGAGGCATTACTGGTTCAAACTTGACTCAGTCCCCAAATGATCTGGTGGCTGTCGCCTATCAAAGGGTGTTTGTTGGTTCGGACACGACCAAAGCCCCCAGTGATATAAAACAAATGTCAAAGGGTAAACCGGAGGCCGCTTTAGACAGAACCACTCCGTGTAACCTTGCATGATGATAAAGACAGAGACCCCGCTTCGGCTGAGGCTCCGGTTTGATATATCAAAGATAATATATACATTGTCATGATATGTACATAAATGGAGCCAATGGCTCAAGTATAGTAAGGCCGAAGATGAGCTATATTCCACGGTCTGTTGGTCTCCTCTTCTGATGTACATGAGTCTTGATGCTCTCGAATATCAATCAGATAATACGACCCGTTGTGCAGATTCTTGCTGACTACGAAAGGTCCCTCCCAAGGTGGGGATAACTTGTGCATATTTGTTTGATCTTGGATGAATCGAAGCACCAAATCTCCTTCTTGAAAAGTTCTGGTTCTAACCCGGCGACTGTGATAGCGACGAAGATCTTGCTGGTAAATCGCCGAACGGGCAGCCGCTATATCACGCTCTTCGTCCAATAGGTCCAAAGCATCTTGTCGTGCTGTCTCATTATCTGCCTCAACATAGGCTGCCACACGAGGCGAATCGTGCCGGATGTCACTAGGGAGAACCGCCTCTGCTCCATAGACCATGAAAAACGGCGTGTATCCTGTGGACCGGTTTGGCGTAGTATTGATACTCCATAATATAGATGGCAACTCTTCAACCCAACATCCTGGTGTTCTTTGCAATGGGACCAAAAGCCGGGGTTTGATGCCTCGCAAGATTTCCTGATTAGCTCGTTCTGCCTGTCCATTGGACTGGGGGTGTGCTACTGACGACACATCAAGTCGGATGTGTTCATGTTCACAGAACTCCTTCATAGCACCCTTGGATAAATTGGTACCATTATCATTAATGATACTGTGTGGAAAACCAAACCGGAAAATCACCTTCTTGATGAACTGTACCGTTGTTGCTGCATCACACTTGCTGACAGGCTCCGCTTCAACCCACTTGGTAAATTTGTCAACTGCCACCAAAAGGTGAGTTTTCTTATCCTTGGATCTTTTAAAAGGTCCAACCATGTCTAGCCCCCAAGTTGCAAACGGCCATGTTATTGGGATCCTCCTCAACTCCTGAGCCGGCACATGAGCACGCCTTGAAAATTTCTGACATCCATCACACCGTTTAACCAAGTCCTCCGCGTCAGCATGAGCTGTCAACCAGTAGAACCCATGACGAAACGCCTTTGCAACCAGAGACTTTGAACCGGCGTGGTGCCCACAATCCCCTTCATGGATTTCTCTTAAGATTTCACAGCCTTCTTCAGGAGAGACACAACGTTGAAACGCCCCTGATACACTGCAATGATGTAATTCACCATTGACAATCGTCATAGACTTGGATCGCCGGACTATCTGCTTGGCCAGAATCTCATCCTCTGGCAGCTCCCCCCTTGTCATGTACGCAAGATAAGGAACTGTCCAATCCGGAATAACACGCAGGGCTGCCACCAATTGGGACTCCGGATCAGGAATGGCCAAATCCGCTTCACCTGGGAGCTTGACTGACGGATTGTGCAACACATCCAAAAAGATGTTAGGCGGGACCGGTTTATGCTGAGAGCCCAACCGGCTTAAAGCATCCGCCGCTTCGTTCTTCCGACGGTCCACATGATCCACTTGATAACCCTTGAAACAACCTGCAATATTATCCACTTCCCGACGATACGCAGCCATGAGCGGGTCCTTAGAATCCCAAGTGCCAGACACCTGTTGAGCCACTAGGTCTAAGTCACCAAAACACTTGACCCGGCTTAAATTCATCTCTTTAGCCATCCGCAGACCATGGAGCAAGGCTTCATACTCAGCTGCACTATTAGTACAAGGGAACATTAAGCGGAGAACATAACAAAACTTATCACCTCGCGGGGAAGTTAATACGACTCCAGCCCCCGAGCCTTCCAATTGCCTGGACCCATCAAAATGAATAGTCCAATATGTATGATCCGGCTTCTCTTCTGGTGCCTGTAATTCCGTCCAATCATTGATGAAATCAACAAGTGCTTGAGACTTCACAGCCGTCCGAGGCACGTACTTCAGACCGTGTGGCCCCAGCTCTATAGCCCACTTGGCAATCCGGCCAGTCGCCTCCCGATTCTGTATAATATCACCCAAGGGAGCTGAACTGACCACTGTGATGGGGTGCCCTTGAAAATACTGCTTCAATTTTCGACTGGCCATAAAAACACCATAGACCAGCTTCTGCCAATGCAGATACCTTTGCTTGGACTCAATCAGCACCTCACTGATATAATAAACCGGCTGCTGAACCGGATATTCCTTGCCTGCCTCTTTGCGCTCTACCACAATAGCCACACTAACTGCCCGAGCATTAGCCGCTACGTATAATAATAGTGGCTCCTTGTCGACTGGAGCTGCAAGAACAGGCGGATTGGCTAACTGCCGCTTCAAATCCTCAAATGCCTCGTCAGCAGCTGTACTCCAGACGAAATTGTCTGTCTTCCTCAGCAGTTGGTACAAAGGGATAGCCTTCTCCCCGAGGCGGCTGATAAACCGGCTCAGCGCAGCGATTCGGCCCGCCAAACGCTGAACATCGTTGATACACTCCGGTTTAGCCAGAGATGTAATAGCCGTAATCTTCTCCGGGTTAGCCTCAATTCCTCTGTTAGACACCAAGAAACCCAGCAACTTGCCTGCTGGAACACCGAAAACACACTTGGCCGGATTAAGCATCATCTTGTAAGCTCGCAAGTTGTCAAAGGTCTCCTTTAAATCATCCACCAGTGTCTCCTTCTGCCTTGATTTTACTACAATGTCATCTACATATGCATGCACATTGCGGCCGATCTGCTCATGCAGGCAATTCTGTACACACGTTGATAGGTGGCTTGGGCACTCTTGAGCCTGAAGGGCATAGATACATAACAGAAGGCTCCAAAGGGAGTGATGAATGCTGTTTTCTCCTGGTCCTTAACCGCCATCTTGATCTGATGATATCCAGAGTATGCATCCAAAAAACTCAAACGCTCACAACCCGCCGTGGCATCAATGATCTGATCAATACGGGGGAGGGCAAAAGGGTCTGCAGGATAGGCTTTGTTAAGATCTGTATAATCCACACACATACGCCAAGTGCCGTTTTTCTTAAGAACTAGCACCGGATTAGCAAGCCACTCTGGATGGAACACCTCAATAATAAAACCAGCTGCTAAAAGCCTGGCCACTTCCTCTCCAATCGCTTTGCGTCTTTCTTCGTTAAACCGACGGAGGAACTGTTTCACCGGTTTATACTTAGGATCCACATTAAGAGTGTGCTCAGCGAGTTCCCTCGGTACACCTGGCATGTCAGATGGCTTCCATGCAAAAATGTCCCGATTCTCACGGATGAACTCGATGAGCGCGCTTTCCTATTTGGGATCCAGGTTGGCACTGATAGTGAACTGCTTGGATGAATCGCCGGGCACGAAGTCAACAAGCTTGGTCTCAGCTGCCGATTTGAACTTCGGATCTGAATCATGCTCTGTAGTTGGCTTCTTTAAAGGGGTCATATCCGCCGGATCGACATTGTCCTTATAATACTTCAACTCTTCCGTGGCACAGACCGACTCTGCGTAAGCCGCATCACCCTCTTCACATTCCAAAGCGATCCGACGGTTCCCGTGAACCGTTATCGTCCCCTTGTAACCCGGCATCTTGAGCTGTAAGTAGATATAACAAGGCCGCGCCATGAATTTGGCATAAGCCGGTCGCCCAAACAAGGCGTGATACGGGCTTTGGATCTTCACCACTTCGAAGCTCAATTTTTCCGACCGGGAGTCATGCTCGTCTCCAAAAGTCACATCTAGAGCTATTTTACCAACAGGATATGCAGACTTGCCTGGCACAACACCATGGAACACCGTATTTGACGGTCTGAGATCCTTGTCAGTTAGTCCCATGCGCCTGAATGTCTCATAATACAGTATGTTAATACTGCTTCCTCCATCCATGAGTACCTTGGTGAATTTATAACCCCCCACCTGAGGGTCCACCACTAATGCTAACTGACCCGGATTATCAACCCGAAGCGGGTGATCTTCTCTGCTCCACACGATGGGCTGCTCTGACCAGCGTAAGTAACGCGGTAAGGCCGGTTCAACAGAATTTACCGCTCGTTGATGGAGCTTTCGGTCACGCTTATCCAAGCCCGTTGTGAAGACATGGTACTGCCCATTGCTCAACTGCTTTGGCTGGCTCTGATAGCCCGACGGCTGCTGCTGCTGCTGGCTCTGATAGCCTGACTGCTGCTGCTGCTGCTGGTTGTTCTGATTATTCTGGTAGTTGTGACCGCCCTGATTACGTCCTGAACCGGAAACCCCATCGTGATCCGGCCCGCTAAAACCGGATCCTGAACCGCCACCTGATCCGTGATCATACCGGAAAGCATTAGAGTTCTTGAACTCCTGCATGATGTAGCAATCTTTCCAAAGATGGCTAGCCGGTGCCTCCTTCGTCTCGTGCTTTGGGCAAGGCTGATTCAACAAATAGTTCAAACGGCTTGCACTAGGATTGGGAGCCCCGTTATGATTTGCCGGTTTACCTCTGCGCCGCTGCCCCTTGTCCTGTGCATTAGTGTTAGCCACAAAGTCCACGCCGCCATCCGCCTTGCGCTTGCCTCCGTTTCCATGACCCACTAGTTTATTCTGCTGCTGTCTGGAGCTGCTATCCTTCTTTCCCTTCCCTGCTTCATTATCATTAAGCTCGGGATCCTTGGTACTGTCCGAATCGGCATACTTCACTAGGGCAGCCATGAGGGTTCCCATGTCATTACAGAGTCGCTTCATGCGTCCCAGTTTCAATTTTAGAGGCTCAAACCGGCAGTTGCCTTCCAGAGTTAAGACCGCAGAGTCAGCATTAATCATGTCAGACGAGTGCAAAATTTCCGAAACGCGACGCACCCAGTGGGTCGTTGACTCTCCTTCTTCCTGGACACAAGCCGCCAGGTCTACTATGGACTTGGGCTGCTTACATGTATCCTTGAAATTCTGTATAAACCGGCTCCGCAACTGGGCCCAAGAGCTGATAGAATTGGGCGGTAGGCTCTTTAACCAAGTACGAGCCGTGCCTTCGAGCATCATGGTGAAATATTTGGCACATGCAGCCTCATCCACATCCAACATTTCCATGGCCATCTCATAACTCTCTATCCATGCTTCAGGGGGTAAATCAGCGGTATAATTCGGCACCTTGCGTGGGCCCTTGAAATCCTTAGGCAGGCGCACACTACGCAAAGCAGGGATCAAACAAGGCACTCCCAGAGCGGATGTGATTCCTGGTCCGGCAAAGGTGGCAGAACGAACCGGTGTAAGTTGGCCCGCATTATCCTGTGCTGCTAACTCGGCCTCCCTTTGTGCCCGGGCCCGGTTCACCGCATCCTGGGCATCGACAATACCACCCGCCGGGTCATCACCACGGGCCGCTTCACGGCCGTGCGCGTTGCTTGATATGGCCGGTTCATCTATGCGCCTGCTGTAACTCCGGCTCGGACGGGGCGTAGAATGAATTCGATCACGGCTGTATGAGTATGCCTCCTGCTGCATCAGTGCGGTCTGGAGAAGCTCCTTAACCCGGCGCGTTTCTACTGCTTGCGGAGAATCCCCTTCGACCGGGATGGCCTCTAACCGTGCTGCGGCCGCAACAAGGTTGTCCATAGGATTCGAATAATGACCCGGGGGCATCTGCACCGGTGGAGGCATCGCAATATTTTGTTGAGGGGGCTCCATCAGGCGAGGTTGGACCGTCGCTCCTGGCCCTGGCGCCTCAATCCGATTTGTCTCCTGGTACTGTGGTGGATTACTGGGTCCAGCTCCCGGAGTGTGAAAGAGATTTCGGGGGTCAAACCCTAGCGGCAGGCGTGATCTGTGTTTTCGCTTTAAAACCTCCTGTGATGCATTCTGGTCAAGCATGAGTTTATAGGCCTATGCGTCCAAAGCGGCCCGCTATGCGGCCATCCGGTCTTCTTCTGCTACCAGATCCGCTTTGGCTTGCACGATCTGCTCTCTCACCTTCGCGATTTCTGCATTATGAGCATCTTGACCCGCCGGGTCATCCTTTGCCATAAGCGCGGCCAGTGCGTCAAACAGATCAGATAGAACTTGAACCGGCGGACGCGCAAGACCTCCTGCCCCTGCTGCCGCTGCCGCTGCGGATCCGGAGAGCATTGCTGCGGCAGTCGAAGAATAATTCGCCGCCTGGGTGCCAGCCATGAATATTCCAACCCGGTTGATCTGGCCTGGGGGGTCCGGAATACTGTCGCCATCGGAACAACCCCTAACTTGATCGTCTTGCATCCGGTATAGCGACTCGGTCTCTCCGGTCGAGGACTCGTCGCCAGAATAGACGACAGTCTCGCTATCACGCTCTGATTCGTCCTCATGCCCTCCTCCATAGATGACTCCAACGAAGGCACGCTTCATGGCCGGTTTAACCTGAGTAAAGCTCGCACGCTGAGCCGTCTCGACGGGGTTGGTGTAGATGTCCGGCTTAGGCCCAGGCTCACCGATCTTGCCGATGAAGATGTGTACGCTGCCAAAGGGGACCCGGTAACCATACTCAATTGAATCGGCCTCCGGACCCCATCCTGCATCATCGATATAGATCCTGCCCCGACGACTCTTGGTCATCCGGCCCACAACATAGCCTTCGAGTCCTTTGAGCTTGCCCTCCAAGATCGCCAAACTATCGTGCGATAGCCCCACGGTGGGCGCCAACTGTCGTGGATTTGTCACGGCAGATGTCCTAGCGAAAGGACTTAGTCGTGGAGCCATCGCTACGAGTTTACTTAAAGGGGTTAAAGCGGACACAAAGACACGTGGGTTTATACTAGTTCGGCCCCTTTCGATGAAGGTAAAAGCCTACGTCTAGTTGTGATAGAATTGATGTGGTCTCGATGGCTAGGGAGCAAACAAGCTTCGCCTAGGCCCGAGTTGTGGTTTTCCCCTGAACCGCCGCCGGGTCGTCCCCTTATATACACGGGTGACGACCGTCGGTCCATAGAGTCCCAGCCGGTTCATATTCGTATCCCGGTCGGTATCTCTCTATTCCTAACTTACAATACAAGCTATACATCAGGTCGGTTTTACTGATACAGATTCTAAACCGACTATAGGCCTTGGGCCTTCACCTGCTTATACCACTATGACGTTAACCCGGCCCAAGTAAGCCGGTTTACGCCCAGTGGTAATATCCCCAACACTAACCGAATCGGTCTCACCGAGATGCATGTCGGTCCCACCGAAAATCACTAACGGTCACTAGGTTTACTAAATCGGTCCGACCGAGTTTAACAATTCGGTCCCACCGAGTTTGGTAAATTGTGTGTAACGGTTAGATTTTGTGTGGAGGCTATATATACCCCTCCACCTCCTATTCATTTGTGGAGAGAGCCATCAGACCTAACCTACACTTCCAACTTACCATTTCTGAGAGAGAACCACCTACTCATGTGTTGAGGCCAAGATATTCCATTCCTACCATATGAATCTTGATCTCTAGCCTTCCCCAAGTTGCTTTCCACTCAAATCTTCTTTCCACCAGATCCAAACCCATTGAGAGAGAGTTGAGTGTTGGGGAGACTATCATTTGAAGTACAAGAGCAAGGAGTTCATCACCAACACACCATTTGTTACTTCTTGGAGAGTGGTGTCTCCTAGATTGGCTAGGTGTCACTTGGGAGCCTCCGACAAGATTGTGGAGTTGAACCAAGGAGTTTGTAAGGGCAAGGAGATCGCCTACTTCGTGAAGATCTACTGCTAGTGAGGCAAGTCCTTCGTGGGCGACGGCCATGGTGGGATAGACAAGGTTGCCTCTTCGTGGACCCTTCTTGGGAGGAGCCCTCCGTGGACTCGCGCAGCCGTTACCCTTTGTGGGTTGAAGTCTCCATCAACGTGGATGTACGGTAGCACCACCTATCGGAACCACGCCAAAAACATCCGTGTCTCCAATTGCGTTTGAATCCTCCAAACCCTTCCCTTTACTTTCTTGCAAGTTGCATGCTTTAATTTCCGCTGCCTATATACTCTTTGCATGCTTGCTTGAATTGTGTGATGATTGCTTGACTTGTCCTAAAGTAGCTAAAGTCTGCCAAACTCTAAAATTGGGAAAAGGTTAAGTTTTTATTGGTCAAGTAGTCTAATCACCCCCCACTCTAGACATACTTCAAGGTCCTACAGGTTCAAATCTAAATCATATCTTGCGGTAGGGGATGATGTCAAAATCAAACTTTCTCGGCAAGGAGAGCTGGTCCAAATCAACTTTGAAATTCTTCAGTAGCAGCACGCAACTGCCGAACTGATCTATCCTCCGAGAGATTTTTGATGTAATAATCTGGCATGGTGAAACAAGTGTCCTGTGTGTATAAGTAGTACGACAGTATTATTTATCACATGGTATATCGTTGATAGAATTGCAACTCTGATTGCTGGTTAGGAATTGTCGTTCGATTTCATTCCAACAGCTGTCGTGCTTTATTCAATTTTGTGTATTCGCCTTGCGACAACATCTAAAACCAGCGCAGTACCAATTGCTTGCAATATGAAAAGCGCTGAGGTAGAACACATGGGCCCCCAAACATGCAGGGTCGGCCTGCGGCCCAAAGTCCAGAACCGTGAGCCTATCTGAGTATTATATTCTCAGCTGAACCCCCATAAAAAAGCTAAACCCCCATAATGCATGTGCGTTGCAGAGGGAGTATATTTCTCGGCAAGATGAGCCTGTGATATAAAAGATTTGTATATTTCTTTACAGAGGGAGTATCTCTCGGTCAAAATATATATTTATGTGTAACTAGTTACTCCTGTCTTTCTACTTCCTTTCGCTGATATGTGGGGCAACCGACAATGGGGTCCACGTGCCATATGCACAAATTAGAGTGCACAACTTCACGGTAGACACAACCCGGTCGTAGCGCCGTAGTAAGTCCCAATGAGCCATCAAATAACAATCCCCCCTTTCCAGCTTTAGCAGTAAGCTGGACAGACGAAGCGGCAATATTTCACTGGGCCTGAATCCCCTTCTCCCTCGTCTGCTTGTTCAGAGAAAACCCCCGCTCGGCGATTGCATAGGGTTTTCTCATGGAGAACCAGGTACGAATTCTTCGTCCATCCCCGATAAATCCAACTCCCTTGGTTGCAGGTAATCCTAGGATGGCAGCCGCCGCCGTTGATGCATTTTTTTTGTACTGAATCTAGTGTGTTTCAGTTGCAGTGCCCAAAGTGCGAGTACCCTACAGATTTCTGCGCCCTCAGCGAGACGCCACACTTGTTCCTTCTCATCCTACCACAACATTTTGAAATGCGCACAGTATGTTCCTAGAATCCTCTTCTCTGTCCGGGAGGGTGGTTTTTTTGAACATGCTGTGTTCTCATATTATTTTTCCTGCAGTGTATTATTTGCTCTGCCAGAACACATGTACTCAAGATGCTCGGCCTTGGCATAACTGAATACACTAGTTTAATGGTCACAGTGAAGACAATCCATGGATATTACTTCCGAGTTGGGTTCATGAACCAAGAAGATCGCTGCTTTTTTTATGGCCAAACTTGGATAAACTTTCACAAGTGTTACGGACTGAAAGTTGGCGCACAAATGTTGATGGAAATAGCAGAACCTGGTCTCATCTTCACTGCGATCTTCCACCCCGACGTCATTCCAATTGTTCATCCATGTTAGTTTTGTATCTGCTTCTTGCTTGTTGCCTCGATTACTTCTTAATGCACCTATTCTATCTAACTAATCACAATTTAACTTTAGAAGTAGCAACAAATCTCTCACGAAGATGCTACTTCTAACTAATATTTTCTTATAGTTTATGGCACGTGTAGGTTTTTTCAGAGTTAAGCAGTTTGCTCATTTGTTACTCTGTAATAACTCGGCTGTTACTAATGGCACTGAAGTTGACTGGATCGACATCCACAAGTTCCTACACTCTATTGATCATCTTGAGGTCCTTGTGGGGAGTTTCAATGGTGGAAGGCCACATGGGATATGTGTGCCACTGCTACACTCGTTGAACAGGTCCAACTATGTCGAGAAACTTATGGTACGAGCTGTTTTCTGTTATATATGTTGTTCATAAACTATTGCTTATACACAGTTTTACAGCTGTGATCTTCTTGAAACAGGAACTGTCGAGTTCTATTGTTCCTATACAGATGCCTGACCATGGTCGGGTCAGACTTGTGCTTGGTCACAACATGATGTTTATGTCGACCTACTCAATTCCCCTTGGAGTTGAAAAGATACTTATTTGTGGGTGGTCTCAAATAATGAAGGCTCGTCCATCTTGGAGAATAGGACAGAAGATTATGTTCATGCTTTTCCATGGCTCTAAAGCAAATATCCTGTTTATTGACCATGTTGCGAGATGAAGCCGCTTTCAGAAGGTTGTGGATGCACGGGGTGGTGCTTGGGCCTTGTTCTGGGGCTTGGCGGCCTCATCCTTGGTTAACTGTAGGCAAAGTAGCACTGTTCGAGGCGTGCTTTGTATGGTTGAACCTGTATAAGTACTCATACTGCTTTCAGCTTTGGTTGTTAAGTGCCCGTGCTGGTTTCAGTTAAGGTTGTTAAGTACTCCTGCTACTTTTACAGTCTGTCGTGTTTCTTCAGTCATGTGTTCCTCCAGCCGCCAAAACCAAACCAACGCCGGCGGGGCCTTCTGCTTCCGCCTCCCACGACTGGCTGCACCTCAGCGCATGCATCGCCGCCCCACCGTCTCCTAAATCATTAATGCCGACGTCCTCCATGTGCTTTGGTGCGCTCGCCGCGGCGCCGCCCTCTCGCGTTGTCAACATGGTCAACAAACAACAGGAATCGGCAGAAGTACGTGGAGAGGATGACAGTAGGGGCCCACCACGTCAGCATATGGAAAAATAAAATGCTTCCTCCTAGTGTTTTCCTGACATCTAGGACCCACGACATTGTGAGCGTATATAGTCAATAGACAAGAGAACATCACAAGATCGGCTGACACCTAGG
Organism: Triticum dicoccoides; assembly: GCF_002162155.2. NCBI lineage: Eukaryota > Viridiplantae > Streptophyta > Magnoliopsida > Poales > Poaceae > Triticum > Triticum dicoccoides. The sequence continues at coordinate 417,496,750 of NC_041385.1, forward strand.
ACGTAGCTACTCGAGCAGTATTTTTTTTGTTTGGTATTGTTGAGAGGGAGCAGGGTTTGAACTGGGTTGTGGCCCGTCTAGCCCAGGCTTATATTTTATGTTCACCATGTGACCAACCCAGCTATTTTTTCTTTGTGAAAATTGATACGTCTCCAACGTATCGATAATTTTTGATTGCTCCATGCTACTTTATCTATTGTTTTGTACTATATTGGGCTTTATTTTCCACTTTTATATTATTTTTGGGACTAACCTATTAACCGGGGCCCAGCCCAGAATTGTTGTTTTTTGCCTATTTCAGTGTTTCGAAGAACGGAATATCAAACGGAGTCCAAACGGAATGAAACCTTCGGGAACGTGATTTTCTCACCGAATGTGATCCAGGAGACTTGGACCCTGCTCCAAGGAGTAAAAGAGGCGGTCACGAGGGTGGGAGGCGTGCCCTCCCCCCTGGGCACGCCCCCCTACCTCGTGGGCCCCCTGTTGCTCCACCGACGTACTCATTCCTCCTATATATACCTACGTACCCTCAAACGATCAGAACAGGAGCCAAAAATCTAATTCCACCGCTGCAACCTTCTGTATCCACGAGATCCCATCTTGGAGCCTGTTCCAGAGCTCCGCCGGAGGGGGCATCTACCACGGAGGGCTTCTACATCAACACCATAGCCCCTCCGATGAAGTGTGAGTAGTTTACTTCAGACCTTCGGGTCCATAGCTAGTAGCTAGATAGCTTCTTCTCTCTTTTTGGATCTCAATACAATGTTCTCCCCCTCTCTCGTGGAGATCTATTCGATGTAATCTTCTTCTTTTTGCGGTGTGTTTATTGAGACCGATGAATTGTGGGTTTATGATCCAGTATTATCTATGAAAAATATTTGAATCTTCTCCGAATTCTTTTATGTATGATTGAGTTATCTTTGCAAGTCTCTTCGAATTATCCTTTTGGTTTGGCCAACTAGATTGGTAGTCCTTGCAATGGGAGAAGTGCTTAGCTTTGGGTTCAATCTTGCGGTGACCTTTCCCAGTGACAGAAGGGGCAGCAAGGCACGTATTGTATTGTTGCCATCGAGGATAACAAGATGTTTTTTTTGTCATATTGCATGAATTTATCCCGCTACATCATGTCATCTTGCTTAAGGCGTTACTCTGTTTTTAACTTAATACTCTAGATGCATGCTGGATAGCGGTCGATGAGTGGAGTAATAGTAGTAGATGCAGAATCGTTTTGATCTACTTGTCTCGGACGTGATGCCTATATACTTGATCATTCTCTAGTTATACTCATAACTATGCTCAATTCTGTCAATTGCTCAACAGTAATTTGTTCACCCACCGTAGAATATTTATGCTCTTGAGAGAAGCCACTAGTGAAACCTATGGCCCCCGGGTCTATTCTCATCATATCAATCTCTATCGCTTTATTACTTGCTTTGTTTTTACTTTGCCTTTTACTTTTCACTTTGCATCTATCTATCAAAAATACCAAAAATATTATTTATCATCTCTATCAGATCTCACTCTCGTGAGTGACCGTGAAGGGATTGACAGCCCCTAATCGTGTTGGTTGCGAGTAGCTATCATTTTGTGTAGGTACAAGGGACTTGTGTGTGGTCTCCTACTGGATTGATACCTTGGTTCTCAAAAACTGAGGGAAATATTTACGCTACTTTGCTGCATCATCCTCTCCTCTTCGGGAAATCCAACGCAGTGCTCAAGAGGTAGCAAAAATGAGCCCAGTTTATTTTTTCTGAAGAATACCCAATCGAGACCTACTTATTTTTCTACGCCCTGATGGGCTGCACCTCTTTCAAGACGCCTGCAAATCTTGAAAGTAATATGAAATGGGTTGTAAATATAAAAATAGATGACAAATTGGCAATTACTTTATAATTTTAGATTTTTTTTCACATTTTCAGATTCCTATTTCACTGGGCATTAACCTAATCTAAATATATCTTCAAAGTACTTTAAATCTGGCTCGACATTTCGGTATTAAAAATAGTTTGGAACCCACAAAAATCTGTGAAATTGGCCCTGGCCAACCAAAAAAACGACTGCAATAAATTGCATAAGAAGTTGCCATGAGCTATATATAAATTATTAAAAAAAGAGGGAGTGGTCTGACTTGTGGGCCTGTTTAGTTGACGTGAATGCAAGATTTTTTTAGTTATTATATACTACGTCAACAAACGATTCTAGCAGACGTAACCGTTGGATGTCAATCCAACGGCCGTCATGTTTCTTCAATCTCTGATCTTCTTGCTCCAGCCGCCAAAGCAGCGTCGGCGGGACCACCTCCCGCCTTTCGTGGCCGGTTGTGCTGCCGCGCAGGCCTCAGCGCCCCCTACTACTCCCACCACTGGCCAGGGCATCCCTCTACTCACCCACACCCCCTGTTATTCTGCGGTGACGGCAGCCTCACACCGCAGCCGAACCGGTGAACCCTCGTCCTCCTCTCCGCGCGGGCTTCCACTGTCGCGTCTTCCCCGGCTCCGCATCGTCCCCTTCCTAGGCCTCACCGTCGTCCACCGCCGTGGTGCTCTCGGCGCGGCGTGGTCAATGTGGTCAACGACCGACTTCCATCGGAAGAGTACTGTACGTGGAGAGGCTGACAGCTGGGTCCACGATAGCCACAAGGAAGTGCCTCCTTATTACGCGGAAAATAATTATTCCTCCACCTGACATCAGGGACCCACCGGACGGGCCACCAGTATTTCGCGAAAAAACGTTTCCCCCTGACTGCTGGGACCCATAGGACGGGCCACCGTATTTTGCGAAAAAAACATTCCCCCCGCTGTCAGCTCGAACCCACAGGAAGTGCCTCCTTATTACGCACAAAAAAATGAATACCCCCATGCTAGCTGGGACCAACCTTGGTGGGAAGCTGACTTGTGGGCCTACTAAGTTGACTGGGACGGAGGCCTTTGTCAACTTTAGTCAATATATGAACAATTCTAGCTCTAGTGACCGTACGATGTCCATCCAACGGCCGTAGTGCTTCTTCAACCTCTGGTCTTCTTGCTCCAGCCGCCCAAAGTAGCGCCGGTCGTGCCGCATGCTCCTGTCTCCCGTGGCCGGCTGTGCTGCCGCGGAGGCTTCACCGCCCCCTACTATTCCTACCGCTGGCCAGTCCCTGCGGCGACGGTAGCCTCACACCGCAGCCGAACCAGTGAACCCTCGTACTCCTCTCCGTGCAGGCTTCCACTGCCGTGTCTTCCCCGGCTCCGCGTCGTCCCCTTCCCAGGCCTCACCGTCGTCCACCGCCGTGGTGCTCTCGGCACGGCCTGGTCAACATGGTCAAGGAAGGACTTCCATCGGACGTGGACTGTACGTGAAGAGGCTGACAGCTGGGTCCACGGCCGCAGCAAGGAAGTGCCTCCTTATTACGCGGAAAATAATGATTCCTCCATCTGACAGCTGGGACCCACCGGACAGGCCACCAATATTTCACGAAAAAACGTTTCCCCCTGACTGCTGGGACCCACCGGATGGAACAGGCCATCCCTCTACGCACCCACACCCCCTGTTATTCTACGGCGATGGCAGCCTCACACCGCAGCCGAACGAGTGAACCCTCATACTCCTCTACGCGTGGGCATCCACTGCCGCGTCTTCCTCGGCTCCGCGTCGTCTCCTTCCTAGGCCTCGCCATCGTCCACCACCCTGGTGCTCTCGGTGCGGCGTGGTCAACGTGGTCAAGGAATGACTTACATCGAACGTGGACTGTACGCGTAGAGGCTGACAGCTGGGTCCACGGCCGCATCAAGGAAGTGCCTCCTTATTACGCGCAAAATAATTATTCCTCCACTTGACAGTGGGGACCCACCGGTCGGGCCACCGTATTTCGTGAAAAAAACGTTCCCCCATGTCTACTGGGACCCACCAGCTACATCTTCACACACAAGGAAGTGCATCCGAAAAAAAACGATTCGCCCCCCTGACTGCTGGGACCCACCAGCTACATCTTCGCACGCAAGGAAGTGCGTCCGGGCAAAAAAAAATTATTCACCCCCCTGACTGCTGGGACCCACCAGCTACATCTTCGCACGCAAGGAAGTGTGTCCAGGCAAAAAAAATGATTCACCCCCTGACTGCTGGGACCCACCAGCTACATCTTCGCAGGCAAGGAAGTGCCTAACAGTCGGGACCCACCTGGTCGAAGCGTATGTAGCGTTGTCATTCTGGTCGCGAACGTGTACGTACATACTGGCCGATGTAGAGGCGCGCACGTGTCGTAGTAGAGGCGCGCAGGTAGCATGTACACGTACGTATAGCGGCGAGGGTGCAAGAAAGAAAATACGGCCACGTACGTACATACGGGCAGGGTCTCGAATGCCTACTCGCGCATACGTACATGGCTGGGTCGGAACAGAGAAACAGCGTCATCGTCGTGTTCATGGGGAGGAAACAGAATGCGTCGTGTTCATGGGGAGGCAACGGAATGCGTCGTGTTCATCGGGAGGCAACAGAACGCATGGGAGCCAACCGGCTTGGACGGAACAGACGAAGGAAACGAGGCCTGGCGACCCGGTATCATCATAGATGTGGTGGGCTCCTACTTCTATGACAAAAAATCATGACAGAAAATGGGCTTTTCATCCTGGGTGAGCCGGAGACGTAGCTGCATGACATTCTTTGGGCCATCCATGATGAAAAAAATCGTGGTAGAAGCGAGGGGGAGGAAAATTTCGAGGAGTTGCCGGTTACGGTGGGAGGTCGGGGGCCGAGCGATGCGCGTTTCTCTCATACACGTGCGAGGCGTTGGCTCTAACTGAACCCGAGCGATTGCACTGCAGGCTACACGTTACTGAACCCGAGCAATCGATTGATGGCTGTTAACTGAACCTGATGGAGCGCTTCCTTTGCTACTGCTGCTAACAGAAGCCGATCGATTGGATGAAC
>NC_041385.1:417502044-417589954 GCF_002162155.2 Triticum dicoccoides
GGTACGCCACACCCCTCCCGATCAACAGGACCCCCGTTTCGACCGTAGGAGGTCCGTTTCCTCCGTTTTGCGGTACGCCACACCCCTCCCGATCAACAGGACCCCGTTCGGAATGTAGGAGGTCCGTTTCCTCCATTATGCGGTACGTATGACAAAAATAAATCGTTCGGCCCAAAATGTCACGGATGTGTCTTTTTTTTGTAGTGATGGGTATATCTACTTAATGAAACACAAGTCTGAAACATTTGAAAAGTTCAAAGAATTTCAGATTGAAGCGGAAAATCATCGTAACAAGAAAATAAAGTTTCTACGATCTGATCGTGGAGGAGAATATTTGAGTTACAAGTTTGGTTTACATTTGAAACAATGCGGAATAGTTTCACAACTCACGCCACCCGGAACACCAAACATAACGGTGTGTCCGGACGTCGTAATCGTACTTTACTAGATATGGTGCGATCTATGATGTCTCTTACTGATTTACCGCTATCATTTTGGGGTTATGCTTTAGAGACGGCCGCATTCACATTAAATAGGGCACCATCAAAATCCGTTGAGACGACGCCTTATGAACTGCAGGTTGGCAAGAAACCAAAGTTCTCGTTTCTTAAAGTTTGGGGTTGCGATGATTATGTGAAGAAACTTCAACCAGATAAGCTCGAACCCAAATCAGAGAAATGTGTCTTCATAGGATACCCAAAAGAGACTATTGGGTACACCTTCTATCACAGATCTGAAGGGAAGACTTTTTTTCCTAAATTTGGATCCTTTCTAGAGAAGGAGTTTCTCTCGAAACAAGTGAATGGGAGGAAAGTAGAACTTGAGGAGGTAACTATACCTGCTCCCTTATTGGAAAATAGTTCATCACAAAAACCGGTTCCTGTGACGACTACACCAGTCAGTGAGGAAGCTAATGATATTGATCATGAAACTTCAGATCAAGTTACTATAGAACCTCGTAGGTCAACCAGAGTAAGATCCGCTCCAAAGTGGTACGGTAATCCTATTCTGGAAGTCATGTTACTTGACCATGGCGAACCTATGAACTATTAGGAAGCGATGATGAGCCCAGATTCTGCAAAATGGCTTGAGGCCATGAAATCTGAGATGGGATCCATGTATGAGAACAAAGTATGGACTTTGGTTGACTTGCCCGATGATCGGCAAGCCATCGAAAATAAATGGATCTTCAAGAAGAAGACTAACACTAATGGTAATGTAACTGTCTACAAAGCTCGACTTATTGCGAAAGGTTTTCGACAAGTTCAAGGAGTTGACTACGATGAGACTTTCTCACCTGTAGCGATGCTTAAGTCTGTCTGAATCATGTTAGCAATTACTGCATTTTATGATTATGAAATATGGAAAATGGATGTCAAAACTGCATTCTTGAATGGATTTCTGGAAGAAGAGTTGTATATGATGCAACCAGAAGGTTTTGTCGATCCAAAAAGTGCTAACAAAGTGTGAAGCTCCAGAGATCCATTTATGGACTGGTGCAAGCATCTCGGAGTTGTAATAAACGCTTTGATAGTGTGATCAAAGCATATGGTTTTATATAGACTTTTGGAGAAGCCTGTATTTACAAGAAAGTGAGTGGGAGCTCTATAGCATTTCTGATATTATATGTAGACGACATATTATTAATTGGAAATGATATAGAATTTCTGGATAGCATAAAAGGATACTTGAATAAAAGTTTTTCGATGAAAGACCTCGGTGAAGCTGCTTACATATTGGGCTTCAAGATCTATAGAGATAGATCAAGACGCTTAATTGGACTTTCACAAAGCACATACCTTGATAAAGTTTTCAAAACATTCAAAATGGATCAAGCAAAGAAAGTGTTCTTGCCGGTGTTAAGTTGAGTTAGACTCAATGCCCGACCACAGCAGAAGATAGAGAGAAAATGAAAGATGTTCCCTATGCTTCAGCCATATGCTCTATCATGTATGCAATGCTGTGTACCAGACCTGATGTATGCTTAGCAATAAGTTTAGCAGGGAGGTACCAAAGTAATCCAGGAGTGGATCACTGGACAGCGGTCAAGAATATCCTGAAATACCTGAAAAGTACTAAGGATATGTTTCTCATTTATGGAGGTGATAAAGAGCTAGTCGTAAATGGTTACGTCGATGCAAGCTTTGACACTGATCCAGACAATTCGAAGTCGCAAACCGGATACGTGTTTATATTGAACGGTGGAGCTGTCAGTTGGTGCAGTTCTAAACAAAGCATCGTGGCGGGATCTACATGTGAAGCGGAGTACATAGCTGCTTCGGAAGCAACAAATGAAGGAGTCTGGATGAAGGAGTTCATATCCGGTCTAGGTGTCATACCTAGTGCATCGGGACGAGTGAAGATCTTCTGTGACAATACTGGTGCAATTGCTTTAGCAAAGGAATCCAGATTTCACAAGAGGACCAAGCACATCAAGAGACGCTTCAATTCCATCCAGGACCAAGTCCAGGTGGGAGACATAGAGATTTGCAAGATACATATGGATCTGAATGTTGCAGACCCGTTGACTAAGCCTCTTCCACGAGAAAAACATGATCAACACCAAGGCTCCATGGGTGTTAGAATCGTTATTGTGTAATCTAGATTATTGACTCTAGTGCAAGTGGTAGACTGAAGGAAATATGCCCTAGAGGCAATAATAAAGTTATTATTTATTTCCTTATATCATGATAAATGTTTATTATTCATGCTAGAATTGTATTAACCGGAAACATAATACATGTGTGAATACATAGACAAACATAATGTCACTAGTATGCCTCTACTTGACTAGCTCATTAATCAAAGATGGTTGTGTTTCCTAACCATAGACATGAGTTGTCATTTGATTAACATGATCACATCATTAGGAGAATGATGTGATTGACTTGACCCATTCCGTTAGCTTAGCACTTGATCGTTTAGTATGTTTGCTATTGCTTTCTTCATTACTTATACAAGTTCCTACAACTATGAGATTATGCAACTCCCATTTACCGGAGGAACACTTTGTGTGCTACCAAACGTCACAACGTAACTGGGTGATTATAAAGGAGCTCTACAGGTGTCTCCAAAGGTACATGTTGAGTTGGCGTATTTCGAGATTAGGTTTTGTCACTCCGATTGTCGGAGAGGTATCTCTGGGCCCTCTCGGTAATGCACATCACTATAAGCCTTGCAAGCAATGTAGCTAATGAGTTAGTTACGGAATGATGCATTACATAACGATTAAATAGACTTGCCGGTAACGAGATTGAACTAGGTATTGAGATACCGACGATCGAATCTCGGGCAAGTAACGTACCGATGACAAAGGCAACAACGTATGTTGTTATGCGGTTTGACCGATAAAGATCTTCGTAGAATATGTAGGAGCCAATATGATCATCCAGGTTCCGCTATTGGTTATTGACCGGAAACGTGTCTCGGTCATGTCTACATAGTTCTCGAACCCGTAGGGTCAGCACGCTTAAAGTTTCAATGATGGTTATATTATGACTTTATGAGTTTTGATGTACCGAAGGTTGTTCGAAGTCCCGGATGTGATCACGAACATGACGAGGAGTCTCGAAATGGTCAAGAAATGAAGACTGATATATTGGAAGCCTATATTTGGATATCGGAAGTGTTATGGGTGAAATCGGGATTTTACCGGAGTACCAAGAGGTTACCGGAACCCCCCGGGGGCTTAATGGGCCATAGTGGGCCTTAGTGGAGAAGAGGAGAGGCGACCAGGGTAGGGCCACGCGCCCCTCCCCCTAGTCCGAATAGGACAAGGAGAGGGGGGCGGCGCCCCCCCTTTCCTTCCTCTCTCTCCCTCCTCTTTCCCCCCTTCTCCTAGTCCAACAAGGAAGGGAGGGAGTCCTACTCCCGGTGGGAGTAGGACTCCCCCTGGCGCGCCTCCTTCCTGGCTGGCCGCCCCCTCCCCCCTTGCTCCTTTATATACGGGGGCAGGGGCACCTCTAGAGACACAACAGCAGATCATTGATCTCTTAGCCATGTGCGGTGCCCCCCTCCACCATAGTCCTCCTCGATAATATTGTAGCGGTGCTTAGGCGAAGCCCTGCGATGGTAGAACATCATCATCGTCACCATGCCGTCGTGCTGACGGAACTCTCCCTCGACACTCGGCTGGATCAGATTTCGAGGGACGTCATCGAGCTGAACGTGTGCTAGAACTCGGAGGTGACGTGCTTTCGGTTCTTGATCGGTCGGGCCGTGAAGACGTACGACTACATCAATCGCGTTGTTATAACATTTCCGCTTTCGGTCTACGAGGGCACGTGGACAACACTCTCCCCTCTCGTTGCTATGCATCACCATGATCTTGCGTGTGCGTAGGAATTTTTTGAAATTACTACGTTTCCCAACACCAGATGTCAATCTTCGTCTCTTGGAGGCAAAGGATAGCTAATCTATGTGATTCCACAACCTCGCGAATGGCTTCACGTTTGGCCGGTGTGTTCATCCCATGAACATTCCAGCTCATCATGGGGCAGCGGTTGTCATCCATAAGGAAACCAAGATGTGCTCCAACAACTACAATCCATAAGGAAACCAAGTCATACAATTACTATTAAACTACAATTACTACTACCAAGCAGGGTGTCCTTCCAGGACCGGTGCCCTCCCTGGTCTTCGCCATCTTTGTCATGCCGGTGGCCGCGGCAGCCTGCGGCAATCACCGTAGCCAGCTGCCTCCGCTGCTTTGGTCGCACTGTCCATCCTCGGCGCCGTTGGTCCAAGTGCCGGGGTAGAGCCTGGGCATGGGCCTGTCATCGTCATCGGTGTCGAGGGAGGGAATGCTGCTCTGAGACGACGGGGGCGAGCGCGACTGGTACGGCATCCAGTCCTCCACCAGGTCGATGTGGATGAGGAGATCATGTCACGGTGCGTCGGGAGGGGAGGGACGGGGATGCGGTCCGGGGGAGTAGCCGTGCATTTGCTCCACGTGGCCAGCCCCACAGTTGAGAAGAAGGCGTGCTTTGTCGGGATCAGGGCGATGTCCCACACCTAGACCCAACAGGTGAAAGACTTGGCGCGGCCGCGCTCAAGGGTCCGGGTGTCGAGGCGGTCGACCCGGCAGCGGAGCACCTCCTCAGCGCCCACTGCCGACCAGAAGTGTTGCGGCATGTCCTCGATGACGACCCGCACATTGAGGAAGAACTTCTGGATGATGGTGTGGTCGTTCTCGTGCCAAGGCCTCACGTGGAACTTGATGTCGTCGACGGTGAGGGGGCCGCGCTTGATGATGTCGTCGCAGTGCAGGGGCAGGTCGAAGATGATGAAGAAGTCCTCCGGGTGGTGGCGCGTGATTCACAGCTGGTGTGATGGGATGTGCAGCTGCGCCGCTAGCTGTTGGCCCATCGCCATGGCACTCGTCAACCGTGCAGAGGCCGACCGTGCCGCAGTGAGCGTGACCGCCTGATGGTGCAGCAGAGCCACGTCTTGATCCAGAGCCGGGTTGGAGACCACCACCTTGCAGCTTTTCCTTGGCCGGCGCGACGGGTCGACGTGGGGGTGGATCTGGCGCTCCATGGCCATTGGGGGTGGCAGCGCAGCAGCTTGCGGTGAAGGGAATTAGATGCGTTGGTGCACCGTCTCCCGGTGGTGGAGAGGGCCTAACCTATCTAGAGCACGGCTGCAGGCGCCGTTCTACGGGTTCTACGGGCACTCCCTACCAAAGTGGCTGGGGCGCTCACAGATTATGCAACAAAGGGGGTCGCGGCAGTCTCTCCTATGGTGCGCATTACTGAGGTAGCGGAAGCACTTCCCTTTGGAATGGCTTAAGAAGGAAGCATGGTCAGGATCCACATTGAAGCCATGGCGCCGGTCCGAGCGAGGGCCATGCCGCCGTTCCCTATTATCCTACAGATCCAGACTTGCCGTCGGCTTTTTCGGGAAGAGACCTCAGTCCATCCCTCGCCCAAATCCTGCGCGGAAGCATTGACGCCTGATGCAGGCCCAACTACTATCGATTTAAGCATCGGCCTGTCCAGAAGAGGCAAGGTGGATGGGTCTCCGACTCTAGGGGATGGGGGGCAGCCGGATCCTTCGCCTCGGAGAAGCAGCCGGGGGATGGGCGCCGGATCTTGGGGAGCATCTTGATGGGGTCGTCGCAGATCCGGTTCTGCTAACGAGCCGCTGGGCACAGGGAAGAACGCCTTTGGGCTGCCGCTCACGCTCTAGCGCGGCGAGCGCAGCGGACCCATGTTGGACCATGGATGCGGGGCCCGGAGCGGGCGGTGACTGGGGCTGGTGGCCGGAGTGGCCAGCGGCTCTCGGGGGTGGGGGGAGCTAGCTACACCAACCAAGGTTTGAAGGGAGAATGGCTCTGATGCATGTATGGCCACTAATTTTCTTTCTCTCACTTCTATAAATTAACGAAATTGCTTCATGGACAACACATTAGGCACGATCTGTGAATAATACAATGTCCCTAACAACACTAGCATCATCTAAAAAAAGAAAACAATGACCCCAGCATGCAGGCTCGCTGTTGGCCCTCCATGTACGAACATGCAATTAAATGTGGCATGAGACTCAATGCTCTTTGACTCAACTGAACTCAAAGTAAGCATAATATGAAGAAAATCTGAAAATTTTGAGATGTGCCCTTTAAACCGGAAATGAGGGAATATATCTATATCTATACCTACTAATAAAGGGACGTGCGTTTCTCTGGATTTTTTGGCTGTTCACAGTATATGATTTTTTCCGTACCTGTCTCAGGTGGTACTAAAAAGTTTGTCCGTCCACGCATAAATAAATTTTCGGGTTGGGCCTCCAAACCATGCATTGAGAGGCCTGCTCAGCATATTTTTTCCTTTGATTGGGCCACAAGGAATAGTCCCCCACATGGGCCAAGTGGCCTGCTTCACAACTTTTTTTCTTCAATTATGATGCATGGGAAAGAATTAGCCTTTTCTTTTGTAACCTACACTCTGAGTAGGTCGACTGCAATTACATAACGCATGATACGTTGGGCCTCTGCTGGGCCTAAAAAAAACTACCAACTCAATAAGTCGGTTCTTCCTACTATCATTAAATAGTACCACCCGCGCCCTTAAAACCACAACCACCAATTTGTATATGTCTTGGAGTGACCTGTTATTGATCAACTCAATAAGTCGACTTGGGAATAATAAACGGAGGATGAGGATGAAGATGTGAGAAGAAGAGAATAAGTTCCGCTAAAGGAAGGAAGGAATATGATGTCCTATGTGGGCTAATTAAGTGATGCACAATTTAATGGCTTGCTGCATAATTAAAGGAGGGTGCACGCTACGGGATTCAGTAAGTGATGCGTAACTAAAGAGGTGGACGAAAGACTGCATTGATGAATGCGAAGAAACTCCCTGTCCGGCGTACTAGAGGAGCTCTTCGAAGGAGAGAAAGACAATAGGGCGGGACAAACGAAAATAAGTGAAAATAAATGGACGTGTGAGACAGATAACAATGTCTTCCATTGCAAAAACAACATAACCGAATGTTCTATGTACATGTTAATTTTCATGAAGAAATGAGAAACATGGTATTCTGGACCAAAAAAGACAAAAATCAATGCTCCAAAAATATTATTTCTCAAGCATTTTAGAGGTCCTATTCTGCATTTTCACCTCCAACACCATGGATGTCAATTTATTATGAAATTCACATCTGAGTAGGATAATTACTATGTTTACTATCAAATACCTAGGAAATGTCAGCTAAGGCAATGGTGCAACGAATGAATTGGTTCACGTGCATCCATCCAGAGAACGATTTCTGCACGAGAGCTATGTCTCGCTTATAGCGAGACGGTAGCTTCTCTCGTCTAAAAGGTTTCTCTCTTGCGTGGGTATTGGGCCGACCTATTTCTTCTCCTCCTTCGCTCGCTCAGGTCGATCGATCTCTCGCTTTTTGATAGCTCGATACACTGGTTCGTTCCGGTTTTCTTCCCTTTTTCGTTATCTTTTGCTTTCCTTTACGGTTTTCTTCAGTTTTCTGTTTTCCTTGTTTTTTCGTCATTTTCTTCATTTTTATGGTTCTTACTGATTTTCTTGTTTCATCATGATTTTCCTTCGGTTTTTTGTTTTTTCGTCGGGTGTCTTTGATTATTTTTTGATTTTCACTGGTTTTGTTCCTATCTTCTTTTCTTCAGTTTTTTTGTTTCCTTCTCGTTTTTTCTTGTTTCTTTGCTTCCCTTTTTTTATTGCACTAGTTTTATCTGGTTTTCTGGGTTCTTTTTCCTATTTTTCTTCGCCCCTCATGAATTTTCAAGGTTTTCTTTGGATTTCTATTTTCCTTCTTACTCGAGGTGTTTCTTTTGTTTCTTTCTGTTCTTTCTTCAGTTTTCACCGCTTTTTCTTCTTTTTTTCTTCAGCATACGTATACATTTTGCATACACATTTATACATTTTATGTATACATCAGGAACATTTTTATACATATTTAACATTTTTATACATTTTTAACATTATTTAAATACATGATTAATATTTTTTTACATTTATGTTTTATGACTACTTTTTTCATACACATTGAACATATTTGGTGTATATCAGGAACATTTTTTAGTACATGTTTATCATGTTTGAATTATATGATTAAGTTGTTTTTATACACCATCACCATTTTCTAGAATTACTTTTTATGTTCAAAGTTTTTAAGACACGTTCTACATTTTTCGTTATATCAAGATTTGTTCTGTACAGGTTTGACATTTTTGAAATAGATGATTAACATTTTTTAAAAATATTAGTGTTTGATGACTAATTTTTTCATACACACTATACCTATTATGTATATGACTACCTTTTAAAATATATGACTAATTTTCTTTCTTTTTCCTTCATTTTTCTTTGGTTTTATTCGTCTCTTTCTCGTTTTTCATGTCTTTCTAATTGTATCAGGTTTCTTCATTTTGCTCAATTTTTCTTTGTCAATTTTCATAGGTTTCTTTTTTGTCAACACATGTTGACTATGTACGCATTCAAAACAAATTGTATACATCAGAAACATTTTTTATATACATGTTTAATATTTTCAAATACATTATTAAGAGTTTTTGTAAAATTATTTTTTTAATGTATATCTTTTTTTCATACACATTGTACATTTTTTGTATATACCTAATATATGTTTAACATTTTTCAAATAATTTTTTAAATTTTCGAATACATGGTCAACATTGTTTATATTCACATTTAACATTCTTTTCAAATTGTTGATTAATATTTATCAAATGCATGAATAACAGTTTTTGATCACATGGTCAACATTTTTATTTACACATTATATATTTTTCAAATGCTTTATCAAATTTTTTAAAATACAATATTATCATTTTTGAACATTGGTCAACATTTTTTCTGTACACAAATAACATTTTTCAAATGCTTAATAAGATTTTTCAAATCCTTTAATTTTGTTTGAATACATTGTCAATTTTTTTCTATACAAATTAAAAATTTCAAATACTTGTTTAACATTTTTTTAGTTGCTTGATTAACATTTTTTAAATACATTATCAAGGTTTTTACGCACACATTGTATATTTTGTTTCTACATTTTTTGTATACATGAGCTACTTTTCACTATACACATTCAACATTTTCCAAATGCTTGGCTAACATTTTTCACATGTCTTTATGTAAAGTGTATTTTTAATATATTTATTTAGAATATCTGAAAGTACAAATAAAATTAGAAAAGACAGAAAATAAAGCGAAAATAAAAAACGAGAACCCGCCTCCCCCTCCTCAAAAAACAAGGTTGTGGCCTCCCGCGTGCCTTGGCCGGCGCATCTCGCGCTTGCTTTACGTGAGAGTTCTCTACATCTCGCGTCAAGCGAGACATAAGGGTGCCCGGATCTCAGTGCCTTTTCCTCGTTCGCCACAACCCATGATCTAGCGAACCATCGGATTCCTCCACTGGCCCATGAAGCGCGTTTGAAAAACGACTAGGCCCTATTAGATCAATTTTTTCGAGAAAAAAAATAATTAACGAAAAACTTGTGATGTATAAAAAGTAAAAAAACAAGGAATAAAAATTGAACATGCTCTAATTTCTAAAACAAACAAAATTGCGGCCGATGGCAACTTCAAAGAAAAAATATAGTTTTTTTATCTAGAAAAGTCCAATACATTTACCATAGTATGAAACGAGAGATTTTTTTAAAAACAACTCCCATCCTCTTAATAATAAAAATGTCACCCTCATAAAAATAAAAATGCAATGTTATAAATAATAAAAAATGCCATCCTCTTAATAGTAAAAATGCTATGTTATTAATAGTAAAGCTACTATGTGCAAAAAAACTTTAATTGTTAACATTATGAAAAAAATTGATCCTCTTAATAATAAAAATGTCATGTTATTAATAATAAGCTTCCATGTACAAAAATGTATTTGACTTGTGAATTTTTTTAAAAATCTTTAAAATAAAAAATGTCATGTTATCAATAATAAACTGCCATGTACAAAAACAAACTTAACTTGTGAAGATTAGAAATAAAATTTTAAATTTTCCATGTGCAAAGTTCAAAAGTATATAATTGCCATGTTAATTCTTTTTTAAAAATTGCCATATACATAAGAAAAACACATAATTTGCCATCTATAAAAAAAAAGGAGGGACTAAGGTTTGATCTTAGGTCTCCCAAGTAAAGGCTTGCGTCCCTAGCCAATGCGGTATGCAGTAGTGTTTTTATTAGTATAGTGTTTGCTGGCCTTTGTATTTATAACGAACAAGTTAAAATTTTCACTTGCCTCATGCCCCTGCGCCAAGATTTAAAATCTGACGTTAGACAAATATCTTTTCTGTTACTATAAAAACAAGTTATTTATTTTGCTATTTTTTAAAATTTACTATTCATTTGAATGCATGTGAGACTATGTCCACCGTAGCATTTTCGATGGATCATGTGGAACTATGTCCACCTTAGCTAGAGAACACTAAAATGGCGACGCATGCATGCAACACGATTACGATCATATCCATATTCATAGTGTGAAATGTGCATACGCTTCTCCCCCCTTCTCCCTCTTACCATGACAAGCCCTTGGGAAATAACCTCGATGGGCAGAAAACGAAAGGCGTTAGACCCTACTAGCCCAACCCTAGAAAGTCTTAAGATCTTTTTTGATACTTGCCCTGCTCCCGTTTAAGGAGAAACAATTTCACGTTTTCCCTAAAAGGATGGGAAGATTAGAAAAGTCCTATTGATTGTTGCTTTCTCCAGACCATCAGGAATAACTTGTATGGAACGGACGAGACTCCTCACAATGATCGATTCATATGCCTGCCCGGACCAATGTTCTTATACATATTAGGGCATCTCCAACACTGACCCTCAAACCGCCTGCATTTGTCCGGATCGAGTGGTCCGCACGCAATTTGCCATCCAATGCAGTTCCAATCGGTCCACAGACTAGTTTGGACATCTATTTTCTACAAACCGAAGCAAATGGGTGCAGGGGGAGGGGAGGGGGAGCTCTGTGCGAGAGTCTGACCGCCGACACGTAGGACTTCGACACCCTCAAATCCCCTCCCAGTTCACTTTTCTTCCACCCTGTACCTGCCCCCCTTACTTTGCATTCGCACCCTCGTCGCCCGCAGCCGCCATTGTACCTCTCCGGCAACTGCCCAGGCATCGTAGGACGTCCACAGCCACCACTAACGCACCTTCCTGATACGTATGCAACGTATCTATAATCTTTGATTGTTCCATGCTATTATATTATCCGTTTTGGATGTTTTCTAAGCACTAATTGAAGGAAATATGCCCTAGAGGCAATAATAAAGTTATTATTTATTTCCTTATAATCATGATAAATGTTTATTATTCATGCTAGAATTGTATTTTCCGGAAACATAATACATGTGTGAATACATAGACAAACAGAGTGTCACTAGTATGCCTCTACTTGACTAGCTCGTTAATCAAAGATGGTTATGTTTCCTAACCATGAACAATGAGTTGTTATTTGATTAACGAGGTCACATCATTAGTAGAATGATCTGATTGACATGACCCATTCCATTAGCTTAGCACCTGATCGTTTAGTATGTTGCTATTGCTTTCTTCATGACTTATACATGTTCCTATGACTATGAGATTATGCAACTCCCGTTTGCCGGAGGAACACTTTGGGTACTACCAAACGTCACAACGTAAATGGGTGATTATAAAGGAGTACTACAGGTGTCTCCAATGGTCGATGTTGGGTTGGCGTATTTCGAGATTAGGATTTGTCACTCCGATTGTCGGAGAGGTATCTCTGGGCCCTCTCGGTAATACACATCACATAAGCCTTGCAAGCATTACAACTAATATGTTAGTTGTGAGATGATGTATTACGGAACGAGTAAAGAGACTTGCCAGTAACGAGATTGAACTAGGTATTGGATACCGACGATCGAATCTCGGGCAAGTAACATACCGATGACAAAGGGAACAATGTATGTTGTTATGCGGTCTGACCGATAAAGATCTTCGTAGAATATGTAGGAGCCAATATGGGCATCCAGGTCCCGCTATTGGTTATTGACCAGAGACATGTCTCGGTCATGTCTACATTGTTCTCGAACCCGTAGGGTCCGCACGCTTAAGGTTACGATGACAGTTATATTATGAGTTTATGCATTTTGATGTACCGAAGGTTGTTCGGAGTCCCGGATGTGATCACGGACATGACGAGGAGTCTCGAAATGGTCGAGACGTAAAGATTGATATATTGGAAGCCTATATTTGGATATCGGAAGTGTTCCGGGTGAAATCGGGATTTTACCGGAATACCGAGAGGGTTACCGGAACCCCCCGGGAGCTATTTGGGCCATAGTGGGCCTTAGTGGAAAAGAGAAGGGGCTGCCCTAGATGGGCTGCGCGCCCCCCCCCCTTCCCCTAGTCCTATTAGGACTAGGAGAGGTGGCCGGCCCCCTCCTCCTCTTTTCCCCTCCGAGGAATCCTAGTTGGACTAGGATTGGAGGGGGAATCCTACTCCCAGTGGGAGTAGGACTCTCCTGCGCCTCCCCCCCTTGGCCGGCCAGCCTCCCCTCCTCTCCTCCTTTATATACTGAGGCAGGGGCACCTCTAAACACACAAGTTGACACAAGTTGATCCTCGTGATCGATTCCTTAGCCGTGTGCGGTGCCCCCTGCCACCATATTCCTCGATAATACTGTAGCGGAGTTTAGGCGAAGCCCTGCTGCTGTAGTTCATCAAGATCGTCACCACGCCGTCGTGCTGACGGAACTCTTCCCCGACACTTTGCTGGATCGGAGTCCGGGGATCGTCATCGAGCTGAACGTGTGCTCGAACTCGGAGGTGCCGTAGTTTCGGTGCTTGATCGGTTGGATCGTGAAGACGTACGACTACTTCCTCTACGTCGTGTCATAGCTTCCGCAGTCGGTCTGCGTTGGGTACGTAGACAACACTCTCCTCTCATTGCTATGCATCACATGATCCTGTGTGCGCGTAGGAAAATTTTTGAAATTACTACGAAACCCAACAGTGGCATCAGAGCCTAGGTTAATGATGTTGATGTTATATGCACGAGTAGAACACAAGTAAGTTGTGGACGATGCAAGTCATACTGCCTACCAGCATGTCATATTTTGGTTCGGCGGTATTGTTGGACGAGACGACCCGGACCAACCTTACGCGTACGCTTACGCGAGACCGGTTCCCTCGACGTGCTTTGCACAGAGATGGCTTGCGGGCGACTGCCTCTCCAACTTTAGTTGAACCAAGTATGGCTACGCCCGGTCCTTGCGAAGGTTAAAACGGAGTCTATTTGACAAACTATCGTTGTGGTTTTGATGCGTAGGTGAGATTGGTTCTTACTTAAGCCCGTAGCAGCCACGTAAAACATGCAACAACAAAGTAGAGGACGTCTAACTTGTTTTTGCAGCGCATGTTGTGATGTGATATGGTCAAGGCATGATGCTGAATTTTATTGTATGAGATGATCATGTTTTGTAACCAAGTTATCGGCAACTGGCAGGAGCCATATGGTTGTCGCTTTATTGTATGCAATGCAATCGCGATGTAATGCTTTACTTTATTACTAAACGATAGTGATAGTCGTGAAAGCATAAGATTGGCGAGACGACAACGATGCTACGATGGAGATCAAGGTGTCACGCCGGTGACGATGGTGATCATGACGGTGCTTCGGAGATGGAGATCACAAGCACAAGATGATGATGGCCATATCATATCACTTATATTGATTGCATGTGATGTTTATCTTTTTATGCATCTTATCTTGCTTTGATTGACGGTAGCATTATAAGATGATCTCTCACTAAATTATCAAGAAGTGTTCTCCCTGAGTATGCACCGTTGTGAAAGTTCTTCGTGCTGAGACACCACGTGATGATCGGGTGTGATAGGCTCTACGTTCAAATACAACGGGTGCAAAACAGTTGCGCACGCAGAATACTCAGGTTAAACTTGACGAGCCTAGCATATGCAGATATGGCCTCGGAACACGGAGACCGAAAGGTCGAGCGTGAATCATATAGTAGATATGATCAACATAAAGATGTTCACCGATGAAACTACTCCATCTCACGTGATGATCGGACATGGTTTAGTTGATTTGGATCACGTGATCACTTAGAGGATTAGAGGGATGTCTATCTAAGTGGGAGTTCTTTAGTAATATGATTAATTGAACTTAAAATTTATCATGAACTTAGTCCCTAAAAGTATCTTCCTTGTTTATGTTGATTGTAGATAGATGGCTCGTGCTGTTGTTCCGTTGAATTTTAATGCGTTCCTTGAGAAAGCAAAGTTGAAAGATGATGGTAGCAATTACACGGACTGGGTCCGTAACTTGAGGATTATCCTCATTGCTGCACAGAAGAATTACGTCCTGGAAGCACCGCTGGGTGCCAGGCCTGCTGCTGGAGCAACGCCAGATGTTATGAACGTCTGGCAGAGCAAAGCTGATGACTACTCGATAGTTCAGTGTGCCATGCTTTACGGCTTAGAATCGGGACTTCAACGACGTTTTGAACGTCATGGAGCATACGAGATGTTCCAGGAGTTGAAGTTGATATTTCAAGCAAATGCCCGGATTGAGAGATATGAAGTCTCCAATAAGTTCTATATCTGCAAGATGGAGGAGAACAGTTCTGTCAGTGAGCATATACTCAAAATGTCTGGGTATAATAATCACTTGATTCAATTGGGAGTTAATCTTCCGGATGATTGCGTCATTGACAGAATTCTCCAATCACTACCACCAAGCTACAAGAGCTTCGTGATGAACTATAATATGCAAGGGATGAACAAGACTATTCCCGAGCTCTTCGCAATGCTGAAAGCTGCGGAGGTAGAAATCAAGAAGGAGCATCAAGTGTTGATGGTTAACAAGACCACTAGTTTCAAGAAAAAGGGCAAAGGGAAGAAAAAGGGGAACTTCAAAAAGAACGGCAAGCAAGTTGCTGCTCAAGAGAAGAAACCCAAGTCTGGACCTAAACCTGAAACTGAGTGCTTCTACTGCAAGCAGACTGGTCACTGGAAGCGGAACTGCCCCAAGTATTTGGCGGATAAGAAGGATGGCAAGGTGAACAAAGGTATATGTGATATACATGTTATTGATGTGTACCTTACCAATGCTCGCAGTAGCACCTGGGTATTTGATACTGGTTCTGTTGCTAATATTTGCAACTCGAAACAGGGACTACAGAATAAGCGGGCACTGGCAAAGGACGAGGTGACGATGCGCGTGGGAAACGGTTCCAAAGTCGATGTGATCGCAGTCGGCACGCTACCTCTACATCTACCTTCGGGATTAATATTAGACCTAAATAATTGTTATTTGGTGCCAGCATTGAGCATGAACATTATATCTGGATCTTGTTTAAGGCGAGACGGTTATTCATTTAAATCAGAGAATAATGGTTGTTCTATTTATATGAGTAATATCTTTTATGGTCATGCACCCTTGAAGAGTGGTCTATTCTTATTGAATCTCGATAGTAGTAATACACATATTCATAATGTTGAAACCAAAAGATGCAGAGTTGATAATGAAAGTGCAACTTATTTGTGGCACTGTCGTTTAGGTCATATCGGTATAAAGCGCATGAAGAAACTCCATGCTGATGGACTTTTGGAACCACTTGATTATGAATCACTTGGTACTTGCGAACTGTGCCTCTTGGGCAAGATGACTAAAACACCGTTCTCCGGTACTATGGAGAGAGCAACAGATTTGTTGGAAATCATACATACCGATGTATGTGGCCCGATGAATATTGAGGCTCGTGGCGGATATCGTTATTTTCTCACCTTCACAGATGATTTAAGCAGATATGGGTATATTTACTTAATAAAACATAAGTCTGAAACATTTGAAAAGTTCAAAGAATTTCAGAGTGAAGTTGAAAATCATCGTAACAAGAAAATAAAATTTCTACGATCTGATCGTGGAGGAGAATATTTGAGTTACGAGTTTGGTGTACATTTGAAAAACTGTGGAATAGTTTCGCAACTCACACCACCCGGAACACCACAGCGTAATGGTGTGTCCGAACGTCGTAATCGTACTTTACTAGATATGGTGCGATCTATGATGTCTCTTACTGATTTACCGCTATCATTTTGGGGATATGCTTTAGAGACGGCCGCATTCACATTAAATAGGGCACCATCAAAATCCGTTGAGACGACGCCTTATGAACTGTGGTTTGGCAAGAAACCAAAGTTGTCGTTTCTTAAAGTTTGGGGCTGCGATGCTTATGTGAAAAAACTTCAACCTGATAAGCTCGAACCCAAATCGGAGAAATGTGTCTTCATAGGATACCCAAAGGAAACTGTTGGGTACACCTTCTATCACAGATCCGAAGGCAAAACATTCGTTGCTAAGAATGGATCATTTCTAGAGAAGGAGTTTCTCTCGAAAGAAGTGAGTGGGAGGAAAGTAGAACTTGACGAGGTAACTGTACCTGCTCCCTTACTGGGAAGTAGTTCATCACAGAAAACTGTTTCAGTGACACCTACACCAGTTAGTGAGGAAGCCAATGATAATGATCATGAAACTTCAGATCAAGATACTACTGAACCTCGTAGATCAACCAGAGTAAGATCCGCACCAGAGTGGTACGGTAATCCTGTTCTGGAGGTCATGCTACTAGATCATGATGAACCTACGAACTATGAAGAAGCGATGGTGAGCCCAGATTCCGCAAAGTGGCTAGAAGCCATGAAATCTGAGATGGGATCCATGTATGAGAACAAAGTATGGACTTTGGTTGACTTGCCCGATGATCGGCAAGCAATTGAGAATAAATGGATCTTTAAGAAGAAGACTGACGCTGATGGTAATGTTACTGTCTACAAAGCTCAGCTTGTCGCAAAAGGTTTTCGGCAAGTTCAAGGGATTGACTACGATGAGACCTTCTCACCCGTAGCGATGCTTAAGTCCGTCCGAATCATGTTAGCAATTGCCGCATTTTATGATTATGAAATTTGGCAAATGGATGTCAAAACTGCATTCCTGAATGGATTTCTGGAAGAAGAGTTGTATATGATGCAACCAGAAGGTTTTGTCGATCCAAAAGGAGCTAACAAAGTGTGCAAGCTCCAGCGATCCATTTATGGACTGGTGCAAGCCTCTCGGAGTTGGAATAAACGTTTTGATAGTGTGATCAAAGCATTTGGTTTTATACAGACTTTCGGAGAAGCCTGTATTTACAAGAAAGTGAGTGGGAGCTCTGTAGTATTTCTGATATTATATGTAGATGACATATTACTGATTGGAAATGATATGGAATTTCTGGATAGCATAAAGGGATACTTGAATAAAAGTTTTTCAATAAAAGACCTCGGTGAAGCTGCTTACATATTAGGCATTAAGATCTATAGAGATAGATCAAGACGCTTAATTGGACTTTCACAAAGCACATACCTTGACAAAATTTTGAAGAAATTCAAAATGGATCAAGCAAAGAAAGGGTTCTTGCCTGTGTTACAAGGTGTGAAATTGAGTAAGACTCAATGCCCGACCACTGCAGAAGATAGAGAGAATATGAAAGATGTTCCCTATGCATCAGCCATAGGCTCTATCATGTATGCAATGCTGTGTACCAGACCTGATGTGTGCCTTGCTATAAGTTTAGCAGGGAGGTACCAAAGTAATCCAGGAATGGATCACTGGACAGCGGTCAAGAACATCCTGAAATACCTGAAAAGGACTAAGGATATGTTTCTCGTATATGGAAGTGACAAAGAACTCATCGTAAAAGGTTACGTTGATGCAAGCTTTGACACTGATCTGGACGATTCTAAATCGCAAACCGGATACGTGTTTACATTAAACGGTGGAGCTGTCAGTTGGTGCAGTTCTAAACAAAGCGTCGTAGCGGGATCTACATGTGAAGCGGAATACATAGCTGCTTCGGAAGCAGCAAATGAAGGAGTCTGGATGAAGGAGTTCATATCCGATTTAGGTGTCATACCTAGTGCATCGGGTCCAATGAAAATCTTTTGTGACAATACTGGTGCAATTGCCTTGGCAAAGGAATCCAGATTTCACAAAAAGGACCAAACACATCAAGAGACGCTTCAACTCCATCCGGGATTTAGTCCAGGTGGGAGACATAGAGATTTGCAAGATACATACGGATCTGAATGTTGCAGACCCGTTGACTAAGCCTCTTCCACGAGCAAAACATGATCAGCACCAAAGCTCCATGGGTGTTAGATTCATTACAGTATAATCTAGATTATTGACTCTAGTGCAAGTGGGAGACTGAAGGAAATATGCCCTAGAGGCAATAATAAAGTTATTATTTATTTCCTTATAATCATGATAAATGTTTATTATTCATGCTAGAATTGTATTTTCCGGAAACATAATACATGTGTGAATACATAGACAAACAGAGTGTCACTAGTATGCCTCTACTTGACTAGCTCGTTAATCAAAGATGGTTATGTTTCCTAACCATGAACAATGAGTTGTTATTTGATTAACGAGGTCACATCATTAGTAGAATGATCTGATTGACATGACCCATTCCATTAGCTTAGCACCTGATCGTTTAGTATGTTGCTATTGCTTTCTTCATGACTTATACATGTTCCTATGACTATGAGATTATGCAACTCCCGTTTGCCGGAGGAACACTTTGGGTACTACCAAACGTCACAATGTAAATGGGTGATTATAAAGGAGTACTACAGGTGTCTCCAATGGTCGATGTTGGGTTGGCGTATTTCGAGATTAGGATTTGTCACTCCGATTGTCGGAGAGGTATCTCTGGGCCCTCTCGGTAATACACATCACATAAGCCTTGCAAGCATTACAACTAATATGTTAGTTGTGAGATGATGTATTACGGAACGAGTAAAGAGACTTGCCAGTAACGAGATTGAACTAGGTATTGGATACCGACGATCGAATCTCGGGCAAGTAACATACCGATGACAAAGGGAACAACGTATGTTGTTATGCGGTCTGACCGATAAAGATCTTCGTAGAATATGTAGGAGCCAATATGGGCATCCAGGTCCCGCTATTGGTTATTGACCAGAGACATGTCTCGGTCATGTCTACATTGTTCTCGAACCCGTAGGGTCCGCACGCTTAAGGTTACGATGACAGTTATATTATGAGTTTATGCATTTTGATGTACCGAAGGTTGTTCGGAGTCCCGGATGTGATCACGGACATGACGAGGAGTCTCGAAATGGTCGAGACGTAAAGATTGATATATTGGAAGCCTATATTTGGATATCGGAAGTGTTCCGGGTGAAATCGGGATTTTACCGGAATACCGAGAGGGTTATCGGAACCCCCCGGGAGCTATTTGGGCCATAGTGGGCCTTAGTGGAAAAGAGAAGGGGCTGCCCTAGATGGGCTGCGCCCCCCCCCCTTCCCCTAGTCCTATTAGGACTAGGAGAGGTGGCCGGCCCCCTCCTCCTCTTTTCCCCTCCGAGGAATCCTAGTTGGACTAGGATTGGAGGGGGAATCCTACTCCCAGTGGGAGTAGGACTCTCCTGCGCCTCCCCCCCTTGGCCGGCCAGCCTCCCCTCCTCTCCTCCTTTATATACTGAGGCAGGGGCACCTCTAAACACACAAGTTGACACAAGTTGATCCTCGTGATCGATTCCTTAGCCGTGTGCGGTGCCCCCTGCCACCATATTCCTCGATAATACTGTAGCGGAGTTTAGGCGAAGCCCTGCTGCTGTAGTTCATCAAGATCGTCACCACGCCGTCGTGCTGACGGAACTCTTCCCCGACACTTTGCTGGATCGGAGTCCGGGGATCGTCATCGAGCTGAACGTGTGCTCGAACTCGGAGGTGCCGTAGTTTCGGTGCTTGATCGGTTGGATCGTGAAGACGTACGACTACTTCCTCTACGTCGTGTCATAGCTTCCGCAGTCGGTCTGCGTTGGGTACGTAGACAACACTCTCCTCTCGTTGCTATGCATCACATGATCCTGTGTGCGCGTAGGAAAATTTTTGAAATTACTACGAAACCCAACACTAATATGATATTTATATTATTTTTGGGACTAACTTATTAACCTATAGCCCAGTGCCAGTTTCTGTTTTTTCCTTATTATTGAGTTTTACACAAAAGGAATATCAAACAGAGTCCAAATGGAAGAAAACTTTCACGATGATTTTTCTTGGACCCGAAGACATCCACAGAGCTTGGAGATGAAGTCAAAAGAGTCCCAAGGGCTCCACAAGCCCTCAGGGTGCACCCTAGGGGGGCCTCTGGCTTGTGGGCCCCCGGGAGTCCTCCAACCTTAATTTTTGCTCTATAAATTCCCAAATATCCCCAAACCAACATAAGCATCCACCAAAATACTTTTCCACCGCCGCAAGCCTCTGTTCCCGTGAGATCCCATCTTGGGGCCTTTTCCGGCATCGTGTCGGAGGGGGATTCGATCACGGAGGGCATCTACATCAACTCTATTGCCCTTCCGATGAAGCATGAGTAGTTTACCACAGACCTACGGGTCCATAGCTAGTAGCTAGATGGCTTCTTCTCTCTCTTTGATCTTCAATACAATGTTCTCCTCGATGTTCTTGGAGTTCTATTCGATGTAATATTCTTTTGCGGTGAGTTTGTCGAGATCCGATGAGTTGTGGATTTATGATCAGATTATCTATGAATATTATTTGAGTCTTTTCTGAATTCTTATATGCATGATTAAATATCTTTCTATTTGGTTGGGTTTGGCCAACTAGATTGGTTCTTCTTGCAATGGGAGAGGTGCTTAGTTTTGGGTTCAATTTTGCGGTGTCCTCACCCAGTGACAAAGCAGGGGTAGTGAGACACGTATTGCATTGTTGCCATCAAGGGTAAAAAGATGTGGTTTTTATCATATTGCTTGAGTTTATCCCTCTACATCATGTCATCTTACTTAAGGCGTTACTCTGTTCTTATGAACTTAATACTCTAGATGCATGCGACATAGCGGTCGATGTGTGGAGTAATAGTAGTAGATGCAGGCAGGAGTCGGTCTACTTAACACAGACATTGGATCGTCATAACTTTGCGCTTTTCTATCAATTGCTCAACAGTAATTTGTTGATAGAGGCGGGGTGTCCCGATCTTTCGATGAGGTGTTATCTATCGATTTGGTGGAGTTGGCTTTGACAATCCGACTACAAACGTGCACGGCATTGGGCCTTAGCAATCGCTAAACCAATCTCCTGAGGTTACTGACGATGCCGGAAGCACGATCAGTCTAACCACGAAGGTCTATTCCTGCATGCAATTGAAGAACAAGCAAGAATATGATAAAGCAATCAGAATATTGCGAATATATATATGAAGTGTTGATAAAAGTGGGGATCCGAAAGCGGTCTTGGTCTGGTCGTTGGACACAAACGAAGTACACAAAGTTGCAATGGCTAACTTTTAACTAAACAAACCCCAAGGGAAAAGCTACTAGATGGATCTACTTATATAGGAGCAAGGGGTGGCGGCCAAGGAGGTGGGAGAACGTCCCAAGGCAGCCTAAAACCAACCCTAGGTTGTACAAGGCTCATGGGCCCAAGTGGAGGTGATGCAACACATTTGGACTTGTAGTTTGACTCGGATTCTGGTGCAATGTCAGATTGTTTCGTCCATAACTCAATGCTCCAGATGAATTTGAAGGTGAATCCAATTGTGTTGGAAAGTACACGAAATCTACTTCCCAAGAAAAAAAGAATCACCCAATTCGGAGTCCGTTTGAAAGAGTTGTTGGCGTTTTGAGTCAGGTATGTCTGTGCAGTCCGAATCTGAATCCAGAACGTGAGAGACTTGGACTCTATCTTCTCTTGGCCCAAAAGTGACATGAGAGGACTTTTTGAACAACACATAAACTTCTTTTTTTCCCTTATCTTCATATGTGGATTGAACAAATATCCCATACACCTACAATTAGACATGGCACAAAAGTCTGTGAAGTATTTTTGTCCTGGATGACATAAATAAATTATTGCATAGTTTGCATTAGAAATCACCTCGCAAATATATATGTATGCAATATTTTTGGTCGTATCCAAGGTAGTCATGTCCTCATCATCCTCTCCTTCTTGAAAACAAAGCCGTCCTCGGCGTTGCTTAATCTGAAATGTGGCTAACAAAAGAGACAAGGTGTACATGTTGTATATGTATATGTCATCCATTTTTACTTCCCTTGATTTTTGCACGTATGACACATGTATATATGAGTAACTTTCATAGTTCATAAAATCTAAAGCCAAACAATTATCACAAGAAGTACAAGGCATTAAAATATTGCAACTCAGTTTGCACATATAAGTGAAGCTCTTATTCATTTCAAAAGATTGACAATGTTCATCATTAAACCATCCCAACATTGGTGAATAAACCTTACTTGCATCAAATTTACATGCTACAACATGCTTAAATAAGCAAACATGCAATACGTCATTGGACACAGAATCATCACCAAGATTAGAGGTCATATCAAAATGATTAAACATTGGTTCTTTTGCATCAACAGTTAATTCAGTGAGTGCACTCAAAATTGTTGGTATTTTAGTTGTTTGATCACATGGCAAAGTCAAATTATCAACATAGTCCTCTAAAATAGGTGGTGTGATCAAAGTAGTGGGTAGCTCATCAGATGGTCCATTCAAATTGACAAGGCATTCATCATTCTCATGTAGAGATGGAAGATCAGTACCTTTGTCATTACCTCTTATGATCAACTCAGATGATGTAGCCACTCTCAAGGGCGATGTGTCACATGGTGGAGGTGATGTAGTCCTCGCAACAACGGATGTGGTTATCATAGTATGCCTAGTAGTTGAAGGAACAATCATATCAACTCTTGGAATGTGCACCGTGTGCTTGTTATCCTCGTTGCCAACACGTCGTTTTATTTCCTGTTCAGCTTTGCAAGCAAGACGAAACAAATCGTCCATAGGATAACACTCTTCATGAATGAGTATTTCTTGAATATCACGGTTTAGTCCTCCCCAAAATCTATCCATAAAATCATCTTCACTTTCTTCTAAAGAGGAATGCAACAAGGTAGTTTGTAAATCATCATAATATTTTGTTACAGTGTCACTACCTTGTTTTAAATGTTGAAACTTCTTAATAATGTCATGAGTATAATAAGCAGGGACAAAAGTATGTCGCATGGCAAGTTTCAAATCATCCCAAGTAGTAGATATATAATCAGGGTGTAACCGACAATATTCACTCCACCAAACCAAAGCATAACCAGTGAAATAACCAATCGCAACCTTAACCTTTTTATGTTCATCAAAATTATGGGAAGCAAATATATTTTTTATGTCGAACTCCCATTTAATATATAAAGCAGGTCTAAAACGGCCATTAAATGGTGGTATAGATACATTAACCTGATCATGTGCATTTGGATGTTTGTGCACCTCTTGTGACGGTTGTGGTATTTGCAAAGGTGGTGGCACGTCTCCCACGATCGACAAAGCCCATGAATTGACTCTGGATCCTATCATGATTAGTAGAAACAAGAAACAAAATCCAAAAAAATATTCCTATGAACTACTTGGAAGTGGTGGTAAAACGCTCATAGTATAGCAAATCTCAATATCTTACAAGTTCTTACCATGCAGCATGTGGTGATCGGCAACCAGCGGTGTCAAATAATTTTGAAGATTGAGTAAAGCGATTGCCAGGGGAAAGTGCGTAAACACGGTGTAGAAATATGTGGAGCTTTGAAGGCTTAAGTATATGGTAGCAAAAGATTAGCAATAATCAATTCAGAGATGCAATGTTGAAGAAACGCTCAACGACGGTACTGTGCTGGTCCTAGGCTAGACCGTACTAGAGACGCGAGCCTAGAACACTAATGAGGCCACGACGTAGCACAACTAGCATCAATAAAGGATATGAAATAGCTCTGGACAGCAAGATATAAGTGAAAATCACAATAGCAGTAAAGATAATGATGAGAAACAACAGCCAAGCTGGATATATCAACAACTTTCTCTCCAACTTTTCTCTGGAAAAGTTTGTGCCAATTTTCTAATAATTGTTCTCAAGAATGGCACTGACTCAAGCTTCCAAATGCAAAAAGAATCACTCAATTCCGAGTTGATATGAGGAGTCAAAAAATTCTAAAACTGACTTGAAAAACTGGAATAAGCTATGTTCGCGAGCTTCGGAGGGCAAAAAGACCTATTTAGAAGCTGTTTTGGAGGTTCCAAATATTGAACTAGCTTCTGCAACTATTTAGATGCGGCTTGTCGATAGCTTTCATTTGAGTACTAGCGCAGCCAAAATGAACTTCGTATGAAGAAGTTATGCCTATTTTACTGAACAGTGCGCAAAGCAGATTCCAATCCGAATTCAACTACGAGATTGAGTCTAGATAGATCCAAATTTTGTTTTTTTCTTCTCTCTTTTTTTCCTCACACTTTTTTATTTTTCTTTCTCTCTTTTTTTTCTCTTCCTTTTTTTTTCTTTTTTTCTCCTTTTTTCTCTCTCTCCCTATTTCCAAAACAAACTAGATAAGATGCAGATTGGATCAAGCGAAGATGTGAACGATCTCAACTATGAT
Source organism: Triticum dicoccoides (assembly GCF_002162155.2). Classification (NCBI taxonomy): domain Eukaryota; kingdom Viridiplantae; phylum Streptophyta; class Magnoliopsida; order Poales; family Poaceae; genus Triticum; species Triticum dicoccoides. The sequence continues at coordinate 417,527,073 of NC_041385.1, forward strand.
TATGACAATGAACGATGGGTAGCACGTGGTGGAAATTGATGGATGGGTGTTGGACAGCGAAAGGGATAACGATGCAGCAGCGGCGTGACTAATGTGAATAGAATTCGAAACTCTAAACGAACTAGACACTAAGACCAGCAACTCGACACGACGATGCAACCGATAATTCAATAAAGCAAACAATGAAAAGAAAATTGCAAAGGCTCAGACTGGCTAGGACAAAGGATGAATAGATCTAACTTTTTTTGTAGCTTTTTCTTGGACAATAGGTAAGAAAATAAATGTAATCTAGGGATAACTGAAAATTCTCACCGAGCAACCTGAAAACTTATACCACTTGATAGAGGCGGGGTGTCCCGATCTTTCGATGAGGTGTTATCTATCGATTTGGTGGAGTTGGCTTTGACAATCCGACTACAAATGTGCACGACGTTGCGCCTTACTAATCGCTAAACCAATCTCCTGAGGTTACTGACGATGCCGGAAGCACGATCAGCCTAACCACGAAGGTCTATTCTTGCATGCAATTGAAGAACAAGGAAGAATATGATAAAGCAATCTGAATATTGCGAATATATATATATGAAGTGTTGATAAGAGTGGGGATCTGAAAGCGGTCTTGGTCTGGTCGTTGAACACAAATGAAGTACACGAAGTTGCAATGGCTAACTTTTAACTAAACAAATCCCAAGGGAAAAGCTACTAGATTGATCTACTTATATAGGAGCAAGGGGTGGCGGCCAAGGAGGTGGTAGAACGTCCCAAGGCAGCCTAAAACCAACCCTAGGTCGTACAAGGCTCATGGGCCCAAGTGGAGGTGATGCAATACTTTTGGACTTGTAGTTTGACTCAGATTCTGGTGCAACGTCTGATTGTTTCATCTATAACTCAACACTCCGGATGAATTTGAAGGTGAATCCAATTGTGTTGGAAAGTACACGAAATCTACTTTCCAAGAAAAAAATAATCATCCAATTCGGAGTCCGTATGAAAGAGTTATTGGCGTTTTGAGTCAGGTATGTCTATGCAGTCCGAATATGAATCCAGAACGTGAGAGACTTGGACTCTATCTTCTCTTGGCCCAAAAGTGATGTGAGAGGACTTTTTGAACAGCACATAAACTTCTTTTTCCCCTTATCTTCATATGTGGATTGAACAAATGTCCCATACACCTACAATTAGACATGGCACAAAAGTCTGCGAAGTATTTTTGTCCTGGATGACATAAATAAATTACTGCATAGTTTGCATTAGAAATCACCTCACAAATATATATGTATGCAATATGTTTGGTCGTATCCAAGGTAGTCATGTCCTCATCATTTGTTCACCCACCATATGTTTTCTTTCAAGAGAGAAGCCTCTAGTGAAATCTATGGCCCCCGGGTCTATTTTCCATCATAAATTTTTTCAGATCTATAAACCAAAAAACCCAAAAATACATTGCTGCAATTTATTTGTTTTTACTTTGTTTTACGTTTTAGTAATCTTTTATATCTATCTCTATCAGATCTGATCCTTGCAAGTGTCCGTGAAGGGATTGACAACCCCTTTATTGCGTTGGGTGCAAGTGTTTGATTGTTTGTGCAGATGCATAGATTGGAGACTTGCTTGTACCTCCAACTATATTGATACCTTGGTTCTCAAACTGAGGGAAATACTTATCTCTACTTTGCTGCATTACCCTTTCCTCTTCAAGGGAAAAACTAATACAAGCTCAAACTCTCATCTCTTGCATTACATTATTCGCCATTTGCCTCTTGTTTTCTGCTCCCCCACTTCTGAAATGTTTTAAAAAAACACAAAAATATTTGACTTTTTATTCGCCCTTCTTCCGTTCGTCTTTTCGTTTGCTTTTTGGTTGCTTGTGTGCTAGATTGCTTGTTTTGCCATCATGGCTAGCTCCTCTATCATAGTCGATACCCTAGAAAAGAAGGTTCTTAATTTTAAACAAAGGGGTGGGGAGAATCTAAAAGATGCTTGGTATAGAATTTGCAATGCTCAAAATAGATCTACTCGTAAGCAATCCACTACCGTTCTTCTTTGAAATTTTTATGTGGGTGTTACTACTCTGAATAGATATGTGCTAGACACCATTACTCGAGGTAATTTCTTGGGTAGTCACACGATGGATGCTTACAATGCTATGTTAAATCGGGATCTCCACCACTTATGGTTAATGAAACAATATTAAGTTTGGAAGATGTGATCCAACGGCTTGATATTATTGAAAATAAAATTTCCATCATAGAGCTTATTGAGAATTTGGATAAAAAGATCCATAATAACATTACACAACTCGGATCAAAGGTGGGGATCACTTTGAAGAACTTTAAGGAAACAGAACCCATAGTTAATGAGAAAATTGTTCAAGATTCCTCTAGAATTGATAAATTAGAAGATATTATTACTAACTTGGGTTCCGCTTTTGCCACTATCAAAACTACTCCAAAACTTCCTCCTACTAAAACTACCAAGTTTATTTATGTTCCTAAAAATAAGGGTGAATCTTCTAGTAAAGAAAACGAAATCTTAAGATGATAAGTGTTCAACCTAACTTTATCAATATTATTAAGCAACCAATTGCTATGAGTGAATTTCTTGATTCCTTGCCTAGGAGTGTGATTATTGATAAGACCAAAGAATCTCATAGAGGTTATAAGTGTGCAATCGAGGAAGTGCATACCAAAGATGACAATACCTAGATCTATGTTTTATGCCTAGCTAGGGGCGTTAAAAAATAGCGCTTGTTGGGGGCAACCCAATTTTATTTTTATGTTTTATGTTTTTGGTTCTGTTCTTCAATAAATACACATTATTACCTTTGTAGTAATTGTGTTTTGGTGTTTCTAATTAGTGTTTGAGCCAAGTAAAGCCTTTGGGACACTTTGGTATATCGTCGATTTGATCTTGATGAAAAATAGAAACTTTTACGCCCAGTAACAGAATTGTTTAAATTCACAGATGTGCAATAAAATCCTGAATTTTTTTACACAAGATTTATATATGAATTTCCTATGTTCTCCTAATTTTTCAGAAGTTTTGGAGTTACCGAAGTATGCGAAGTTTACAGATTACTACAGACTGTTCTGTTTTTGACGAATTATGTTTTCTATGTGTTATTTGCTTATTTTGATGAATCTATGGGTAGTATCCGGGGGTATGAACCATGGAAAAGTTTCAATACAATAGATATTACACAAATATAAATAAAGAATGAGTTCACAACGGTAGAAAAAGTGGTGATTTATTATCTTATACTAACGGATCTCATGAGTTTTCTCTTGAGTTTTGTGTTGTGAAGTTTTCAAGTTTTGGGTAAAGATTTGATGGACTATGGAATAAGGAGTGGCAAGAGCCTAAGTTTGGGGATTCCCAAGGCACCACAAGGAAATATTCAAGGACAATCAAGCATCTAAGCTTGGGGATGCCCCGGATGACATTCCCTCTTTCGTCTTGAATCCATCGGTAAATTTACTTGAGGCTATATTTTTATTCACCACATGATATGTGTTCGGCTTGGAGCGTCTTGTATGATATGAGTCTTTGATTTTTAGTTTGCCACAATCATACTTTTTGTACACACCTTTTGAGAGGGACATGCATGAATCGTGAATTTATTAGAATACTCTACTTATATTTATTGAGCAAGGCAATTTGCTCTAGTGCTTCACTTATATGTTTTTAGAGCATGGCGGTGGCTTTATTTTATAAAAATTGTTGAACTCTCATGCTTCAGTTATATTATTTTGAGAGTCTCTAAACAGCATGGTAATTTGCTTAGGTTATGAATTTATTCCTAATATGATAGGCATCCAAGAGGGATATAATAAAAACTTTCATATAAAGAGCATTGAATACTATGAGAAGTTTTATTCCTTGCATATTGTTTTGAGATATAAAGATGGTGATATTAAAGTCATGGTAGTGAGTAATTGTGGATTGGTAGAAATACTTGCATTAAAGTTTGTGATTCCCGTAGCATGCACGTATGGTGAACCGTTACGTGATGAAGTCGGAGCATGATTTATTTATTGATTGTCTTCCTTATGAGTGGCGGTTGGGGACGAGCGATGGTCTTTTCCTACCAATCTATCCCCCTAGGAGCATCCTTGTAGTACTTTTTCGATAGCTAATAGACTTTTGCAATAAGTATGTGAGTACTTTATGACTAATGTTTAGTCCATGGATTATACACACTCTCGCCCTTCCACCATTGCTAGCCTCTCTAGTACAGCGCAATTCTCGTCGGTGCATTAAACCCACCATATACCTTCCTAAAAACAGCCACCATACCTACCTATTATGGCATTTCCATAGCCACTTCGAGATATATTGCCATGCAACTTCCACCATTCCCATTGTTATGACACGCTTCATCATTATCATATTGCTTTGCACGATCATGTAGTTGGCATTGTATTTGTGGAAGGCCATCTTTCATATTTTTTTATACATGTCGCTCTTGATCATTGCACATCCCGGTACACCGCCGAATGAATTCATATAGAGTCAAATTTGTTCTAGAATCAAGTTGTAATTCTTGAGTTGTAAAGTAAATAAAAGTGTGATGATCATCATTATTAGAGCACTGTGCCATGTGAGGAAATGATGATGGAGGCTATGATTCCCTCTCAAGTTGGGATGAGACTCCGGATGAAAAAAAAGAGAGATAAAAAAATTAAAAAAGAGGCCAAAGAGCCCAAAATAAAAAAATGAGAGAAAGGAGAGAAGGGACAATATTACTATCCTTTTTTCCTCACTTGTGCTTCAAAGTAGCACCATGATCTTCATGATAGAGAGTCTCCTATTTTGTCACTTTCATATACTAGTGGGAATTTTTCATTATAGAATTTGGCTTGTATATTCCAATGATGGGCTTCTTCAAATTGCCCTAGGTCTTCGTGAGCAAGCGAGTTGGACACACCCACTTAGTTTCTTTTTGAGCTTTCATACACTTATAGCTCTAGTGCATCCATTTCATGGCAATCCCTACTCACACATTGATATCTATTGATGGGCATCTCCATAGCTCGTTAATACGCCTAGTTGATGTGAGACTTTCTCCTTCTTTTTGTCTTCTCCACAACCACCATATTCTATTCCACCTATAGTGCTATATCCATTGCTCACGCTCATGTATTGCGTGAAAGTTGAAAAAGTTTGAGAACATCAAAAGTATGAAACAATTGCTTGATTTGTCATCAGGGTTGTGCATGATTTAATACTTTGTGTGATGAAGATGGAGCATAGTCAGACTATATGATTTTGTAGGGCTAACTTTCTTTGCCCATGTTATTTTGAGAAGACATGATTGCTTTATTAGTATGCTTGAAGTATTATTGCTTTTATGTCAATATTAAACTTTTGTTTTGAATCTTATGTATCTGAACATTCATGCCACAATAAACAAGATTACATGGATAAACATGTTAGGTAGAATTCCACATCAGAAATTCTATTTTTATCATTTGCCTACTCGAGGACGAGCAGGATTTAAGCTTGGGGATGCTTGATACGTCTCCAACGTATCTATAATTTTTGATTGTTCCATGCTATTATATTATCTGTTTTCGATGTTTTATATGCATTAATATGCTATTTTATATTATTTTGGGACTAACTTATTAACGTTGAGCCCACTGCCAGTTTCTGTTTTCCATGTTTTTGAGTTTTACAGAAAGGGAATATCAAACGGAGTCCAAACGGAAAAAAACTCTCATGATGATTTTTCTTGGACCAGAAGACATCCACGAAGCCTGGAGATGAAGTCAAAAGAGTCACGAGGGCTCCACAAGCCCTCAGGGCACGCCCTAAGGGGGCGCCCCCTGGCTTGTGGGCCCCCGGGAGTCCTCCAACCCTAATTTTTGCTCTATAAATTCCCAAATATTCCCAAACCAACAGAAGCGCCCACCAAAATACTTTTCGGCCGCCGCAAGCCTCAACTCCCCTCACATCCCATCTTGGGGCATTTTCTGGCACCCTGTCGGAGGGTGATTCGATCACAGAGGACATCTACATCAACTCTATTGCCCTTCCGATGAAGCGTGAGTAGTTTACCACAGACCTACGGGTCCATAGCTAGTAGCTAGATGGCTTCTTCTCTCTCTTTGATCTTCAATACAATGTTCTCCTCGATGTTCTTGGAGTTCTATCCGATGTAATATTCTTTTGCGGTGTGTTTGTCGAGATCCGATGAATTGTGGATTTATGATCAAATTATCTATGCATATTATTTGAGTCTTTTCTGAATTCTTATATGCATGATTAAATATCTTTGTATTTCTCTTCGAATTATCGGTTTGGTTTGGCCAACTAGATTGGTTCTTATTGCAATGGGAGAGGTGCTTACTTTTGGGTTCAATCTTGCGGTGTCCTCATCCAGTGACTAAGTAGGGGTAGCGAGGTACGTATCGTATTGTAGCCATCGAGGGTAAAAAAATGGGGTTTTCATCATATTGCTTGAGTTTATCCCTCTACATCATGTCATCTTACTTAAGGTGTTACTCCGTTCTTATGAACTTAATACTCTAGATGCATGCTGGATAGCGGTCGATGTGTGGAGTAATAGTAGTAGATGCAGGCGGGAGTCGGTCTACTTGACATGGACATGATGCCTATATTCATAATCATTTTCTTGGATGTCGTCGTAACTTTGCGCTTTTCTATGAATTGCTTGATAGTACTTTGTTCACCCACCGTATGTTTTCTTTCAAGAGAGAAGCCTCTAGTGAAACCTATGGCCCCCGGGTCTAATTTCCATCATATATTTTCAGATCTATAAACCAAAAAACCCAAAAATACCTCGCTGCAATATATTTGTTTTTTTACTTTGTTTTACGTTTTAGTAATTTTTTATATCTATCTCTATCAGATCTGATCCTTGCAAGTGACCGTGAAGGGATTGACAACACGTTGGGTGCAAGTGTTTGATTGTTTGTGCAGGTGCATAGATTGGAGACTTGCTTGTACCTCCTACTGGACTAATACCTTGGTTCTCAAACTAAGGGAAATACTTCTCTCTACTTTGCCGCATTACCCTTTCCTCTTCAAGGGAAAAACCAACGCAAGCTCAAGAAGTAGCACTGCCCTCCATGGATTATGCCGCCATGAACCTAGGATCACTCTGCAGCTCGGTACCTCCACCCCTGCCGACGACGTCCATGGTGGGAAACATGCTCGCCAGGTGTTCGGTTAAATGCCATTAAGCCTTTTTAAACTTCTTGTTGTTTTCTAGAGTAAGCACGATGGCAGAGACTCAGTGATCGAGGATGAGTTGTTGTGTGATGTGTGGTTGGTCGTATCTGCGGACTTTGTATGCAGTAACTCAAGGGGCTCGGTATTTCGGCAATGTGTGCATGCTTCAATTCATGCACAAAAGAAATTTGCGCCTGACGACATGGATGTCATCCACAAATGCATTATGAAGTCGATATGGCATCGATGGTACACCATTTGCAACTTTGTCATGATGTTTTGCGGTGCGGTTGCACAGGTGGAGACAATATTGCCATTGGACTCGTCAGCCATGGAGATAATAAGTTTTACTTCCTGTTGCTCTATATGTTGGTTAATTCATTCATTTACTTAATATTGCTCTACAGATTGTATAGCGTGCACGCTCTGCTATGATGTACGACAGGACCAAGGGCAGGCCATTCATGCACATACATTGTTGGATGAAGCTCAAGGGGCAACCTTTGTGGGACGACATGTTCGACTATGATTATTCTAGTATGGTTGAATTCGAAATTAGTGAAATCAAAAAACTTGTTGAACATTCGGCTACCTCATTGAATTTGAATTCCTTTTAATGTAAATTATATCTGAACTTTGCTGAATTCCATCGTATTTAATGTAATTCGTTCGGTTTGTTGAAATCCAGTTCTAAATGTATGCGGGCACGGTTGGAGGGACGACTCCCGCATCATTGTCCGAGGACTAGTCCCCACCGATCCTGCGGATGGTACCATGTCCACAAGGTCAGCGTCAAATATGCCCTAAAGCCTAAAAATGTGGGACTTAACTCACAACTAAGACGCCGCGTGAGGGCATCTCGAACGCTGACCCGCAAACCGGACATCGTATCCATCCACAGAGACGGATGTGAGAGCCGATCATCCAATGCTATCCGCATAAATTTCAAATCGGCTTTAAATAAACCAGATGAATTACATGCAAACAAGATAATTTTCATTCAATCGGACGAAAACATTTATATTTCAGGCATATTTTCACTAAACTTTACAGGATTGCGGTAAAACTAGGCTACGTCCAGCTGCGACGGATCTCCACTCCCACGACATGTCTTCTCTATGTCCGGCAACCCGCTAATCGGACTGCAGGGAGCCCTTTAGGGATATTCTTCAGTTATAGGGGAAGAAAATGTTGGGAAATGTACTAGAAAACAAAATTTTCATCCTATGATCAACCAGGAACACTATGAAGATGCAATAACGGTTTAGATCAGATCGTTACCAACTCCGAGTTGCAAGGGAGGAAGACGAGTTGGTGAAGATCATAACTGAAGTCCCTCGAACCATTCATGAACGATCCCTCGAATGGAAGACCGAAAGCATGACCTCTCCATAGTTTGCAAGCGTACAGTCTTCATGATCTAGCAGCGCTTCGCCGTCCAGAGCTAATCACCGCCGGAGAATTAGAGGGGAAAAATTAGAACCACACTGGGCTTCTGATTATAAGGAGTAGAGAGGATTAGATCTAGCTCTAATTGGATTAACCAGAACTACAACTAGAGAACTAGAGGACGCTCCAAAACTTGTGTCTCCAAATGCCAAAATCCTCTAGTATATATGGGTTGAAGGAAGAGGGAGGGGTGGCCGACTTGGGGAGGGGTTTCCTTCCCCTTGTGCCAGTTTAGAGGCTGGTGGAGTCCAACTCCATCCCAATTCAGCCTCCCCCTTGGGCGCTGAGGGAGTCCTGGACTAAGGGGTCCTCGGGCGTCCGGCCTATCCAATATGGGCCGGACTGATGGGCTGTAAAGATGAAGGAAGAAGACCACCTCCTATGTCCGGTTAGGACTCCTGTATGCGTGAATGGCAAGATTAGGTGTTCGGATATGTTATTTCCTTTCTCTGTAAACCGACTCTGTGCAACCCTAGGCCCCTCCCGTGTCTACATAAACTGGAGGGTTTAGACTGGAGGCAAGATCATCATATTCATAGGCTATACAAGCTAGGGTTTAGCCATTACGATCTCGAGGTAGATCAACTCTTGTAACCCCTATACTCATCGAATACAATCAAGTAGGACATAGGGTTTTACCTCCTTCGAGAGGGCCCAAACCTAGGTAAACATTGTGTCCCTTTGTCCATTGTTACCATTGATCCTCAGACACGGCTTGGGCCCCCCTACCCGAGATCTGCTGGTTTTGACACCAACATTGATGCTTTCATTAAGAGCTCCACTGTGTTGTCAGCAGAAGGATTGATGGCGCACCTCTTCATCAACAATGATGTTGTGTCCAGGGAGACCTTTCTCCCTGGATAGGTCTTTGTGTTTGGCGGCTTTGTGTTATAGGCTGACTCGGCCGGCCACCTTGAGCAGGTCGACAGTTATGCCCCCGGTCACCAGATCAGGTTTGGGAACTTGAACTACGTCATCAATATCCGAGGGGATATGATCTTTGAGGGGTTCACGACCCCAATTGATGTTCCCCACCCTCATGAAGAGGGCCCTTCGGATCCACTATCAGATCCCATCTAGGGGTCAATTCTCACACCTGCCTCGGCCTTAGATCCATGGCAGACCGTGTTGTCTGACGACAGGATGATCGACCCCGACGGACTCTCTCCTATCATGGAACTCACAGCCGGAGACCCAGATGCGATCGCGCCGTTGGTAACCCCGGAGTCAAACGGGACTCTCCCAGTCTTTGGAGAGCCGGACTCGCCTCTAGATGATAACTCTGAACTATCGAGGTCTGCATCCATCAGGCTCGATCAAGTGCCCGGCCTCGCAGATCAGCAGACTTCTATCCAACTTTCGCTCTTAGACGAAGCACTAGGCTTAATACAATCCCTCGCCATTACGGAAGCCTTGCCTCCGAACTACACCCAGCTCAAGCTGGGGGCTAAGGTCGGGGAATTTTAAACCCCACCCACCACCCACTTAATAGCCACTGTCGAGGATTTAACCGACATGCTAGACTACGCCTCCGAAGACATCGACGGCATGGACGATGATGTCGACACGGAACAAAGCCAAAACCCGCCTATTACGGGGCATTGGACGACCACTTCTACCTATGATGTATACATGGTGGACACTCCTGATGAAAAGGACGACGATGGCGTTCAAGATCCAGGAAAGGACAAGTCCGTCGATGAACCATCAAGGCGCCGAAGCGGCGCCGCTCATGATCACGTCAGGCAAAGGATAGTAATACCGGCACCAGAGATAATGAAACCCCGGATAACACCGAAGACCGCGACCACCCCATCAAGCCCATGTCCGAATAGGACGACAAGGAGGAGGGTTAGTACATCCCCGAACACGCCGATCACGAGGACTCGGAAGACAACAACTACTTACCTGCTTCCAAAGAGGATGTGAACCTCAGTGACGAATATTTCATCATCCAAGAGGAACCCCTCAAACAAGAACGCAAGTCACAACTAAACGCCACTGCGCAGAGCCTGAAACAGAAACAACAGCAACTTCAAGCCAAACAGGACACGCTCAACGATAGATGGACTAAGGTCCTAGCTGCCAAAGAGTACGGCCTTGAGCGACCGGTAAGGAGTTTCCCCAAGCGCAGGTTGCTGCCACAATTTGACGATGAAGCCCTCAAGCCAATTCTGTCGAAATACAACTATGCTGATCAACCAGACTGACCACCACGTGGATGGGACAAAACGGCCTATCAAGCCGAACACCAGCCCGCACCACCTCGCCATAGAGGCAAGGAGACAACGGCGCCGGATTACACTTACGACTTACGTCAGGACCTGGCCAATAAAGCCGGCCAGACTAGATCGATCTACGGATCCATAGGATGTGCTCAGGCACGAGATGATGGCCACCAAACCTGGCATGATGAACGCCATCAAGTTGAAGGTCAGCATCGAACATAGATGTCATCCGAACTCCATCGCGATGTAGCCAGGTATAGAGGTGCCGCACACCCTATGCGCTTTACCGATGAAGTAATGCAGCATCAACTTTCGGAAGGGTTTAAACCCGTAAACATCGAACACTACGATGGAACTACAGACCCTGCTGTCTGGATTGAGGATTTTCTTCTCCACATTCACATGGCTCACGGAGATGACCTCCACACCATCAAATACCTCCTCTTGAAGTTGAAGGGACCAGCTCGACACTGGTTAAATAGCCTCCTAGAGAACTCCATTTGGAGCCGGGAAGATTTAGAAGACACTTTCCAGGCCAACTTTTAGGGCACTTATGTCCGGCCATTGGATGCTGATGACCTAAGTCACATAGTCCAGCAGCCTGGAGAATCAGCTCGCAAACTTTGGAATCGGTTCCTCATTAAAAAGAACCAAATCATGGACTTTCCAGATGCCGAAGCCTTAGCGGCCTTCAAACACAGTGTCCATGATGAATGGCTCGCCCGACACCTTGGGCAGGAAAAGCTGAAAACCATGGAAGCCCTTACAACACTCATGACCCGCTTCTGCGCACGCGAAGATAGTTGGCCAGCTCGTAGAAGCAATAGTTCTAGTGACCCCGGCACCTCTGAGGCCAAGGACAGCAATGGCAGGCCACACCGCAATAAAAACAAGCACCAGAACAACAACGACAACTCAGAAGACATGACAGTTAATACCGGATTCAGTGGGTCTAAACCCGGTTAGCGGAAGAAACCTTTCAAAGGCAACAGGGATGGTCCATCCAATTTGGACAAAATCCTCAAGAGGCCTTGCCAGATTCATGGCACCCCCGATAAGCTTGCCAACCACACCAATAGAAATTGTTGGGTTTTTAAACAGGCCGGTAAGTTAAATACCGAACACAAGGGGAAGGGACCTCCAAGAGAGGATGACGATGAGCCCCGTCAGCCGAACACCGGGGGTCAGAAGAAGATTCCCCCCGAAGTGAAAATAGTGAACAAGATCTACGTCACTCACATACCCAAAAGGGAGCGCAAGCGCGCATTAAGGGATGTCTACGCCGTAGAGCCTGTCACCCCAAAACTCAATCCATGGTCAGCCTGTCTGATCATCTTTGATCGCAGGGATCACCCAACCAGTATCTGTCACGGGGGTTCGGCCGCCCTGGCACTTGATCCTATCATCAACGTATACCATCTCACTAGAGTCCTTATGGACGGCGGCAACAGTCTTAACTTGACTTATCAAGACATTGTCCGTAAAACGGGCATCGACCCGTCAAGAATCAAGCCTAGTAACACTACCTTTAAAGGAGTGATACCCGGCGTGGAGGACCGTTGTACGGGCTCATTAACACTGGAGGTGGTATTCGGCTCTCCAGACAACTTCCATAGCGAAGAACTAATCTTTGATATCGTCCCTTTCTGCAGCGGCTATCAGGCACTGCTCGGATGAACCGCTTTCGCCCATTTTAATGCGGTCCCGCACTATGCTTATTTGAAGCTTAAAATGCCCGGACCGCGTGGCGTCACCACAGTTAATGGAAATATGGAGTGCTCCCTCCGTACTGAAGAACACACCGCGGCCATATCAAACTGAACAATTCATCGGCCATCAAGACCAATGACATTGCCAAAAGGGTCCGGTCCGCGCCTCATGGAGATAGCTCGATGGACCCGGACCTCGAATAGTAGTTCTGCCTCCGTCGAATGCCCCATAAGGCCGTGGTATATGTACCGCGCATACATGACTACACACTTAAAATACCTTTGGCAACGCCAAAGGCACACTGCGGGAAAGGTCCGTCCATAGTACGCTTCGACCCTATCCGGACCTCACATACCTTTTTTCCTCTTTCACTGCAGGTTCTTTTGAAAGCCTACCAGCTGTATGGTTGCATGAGGGCTCCATCCTCGGCCCTCTCCCTATTCTTTACATACAACCATCTAATCCTCCTCTCAAAGGATTCACTACTAAGGAGAAACGGCACAGACGTGCGGCAGGGCATCATTGGGATCTTCAAACCATTACTTTAGGGCCCCGTGTAAACCTTTCCCTTATGTAATTTTTTTGGCATGTAACATGACCTCAATATTCATGGCATTATCTATCTAAACACGTCTCAATCTATTAATAAGGATATAAAGGAAGCAAACGATCACCACCTTTTGTTCGATACTTATGTTATATTATCATCTGTATTCCCTCCTTATTTCTGAATGGTGTACGTGCTTTAGCCCGGCCTTCGCTCCGGGGGATGTTTTCGGCCTTGCACATTCTAAAGTCCGAACACCTATACGGAGCTCTTCGGCGTCCCGGATATTGCATTATATGCATCGGTTCCGATTCATGTCTTTGGTATATAGTTGGTTTGCTCGGCTCCTATGCTTGCCACCTTACATTCCGCTAGTTCGGCTAAGGTAGTAAAGGGAGAACTACTGCGGTTGTACTTATGGTTCGTCCAGTTAAGTACCGTAGTATAGAAAACCGAAAACTTACCATCATGATAAGAGAGAGCTGGTCAGCAATCCGATGACTTAGTGTTATACTACAAATCATTAGCGATTCTTGCCATGTTGCAAAGGCGCCATAATCCGGATGGCCGTACAATGCAACGGGGGTTAGTACCTAGCCCCACCAATGGACTCCTATGGCTAAGTGAAGGTAATAAAGCCGCATAGTCTGATTGCCTAGTTCACCTCATGGACGCCTCCTCTACGGACCAAGACGTTGGATAAAGTGCGGCCATGCGTTCACGAACACCCCTTTAATATTTACATGGGGGCAGAAGACGACGACTAGAAACCTTCAGAAATATAAACAATAAACAGCCGCACAAGAGGATAAATTAACACAAAAGGCGCAATTATAGCACGGATTCATAACATAGTTTGTCCCACCCAAATACATCTAATCAAACATGACGTCCTTTGAACACTGGCCCTCTACTATTCGGGCCCCTTCTAGGACATCTTCAAAGTATCTCTCCGGCTTCCGATGATCTTTGCGCTCGGGCGGACCTGCGGTCGCCACTTCGGTGACCTTCATCTTCGCCCATTGCATCTTGACGCAGGCGAAGGCCATCCGAGCACCTTCTATGCAGGCCGACTGCTTTATGGCATCGATCCGAGGATGCGCGTTGTAAAGCCGCTTCACGAGGCCGAAGTAGCTGCTGGGCATTGGCTCGGCTGGCCAAAGTTGGATTATTAGATCCCTCATGACCAAGCCGGCCACCCTATGCAGCTTGTTCAGCTGCTTCAGCTAGTCGTTGTGGGGCGCTGGATGCTCTGGCGCAAGATATTATGACCAGAACAGCTTCTCTGTTGAGCTCCCCTCCTCGTCTTCGAGGAACTGCGCGGCGTCGGCGACACTCCTCGGAAGATCCGCAAACGCGCCTGGAGAACTCCAAACTCGAGTCAGCAAGATATACCTCCTACTTCCCAATTTACTCTGCAGAAGAAAGGCCTTACCAGCCGCTATCTGCCTCGCCTATTGGATCTCCTGGCGTGCGCTCTGGGACTCAACCCGGGCCTCCTTAACATCCTGGAGATCCTTAGCAAGTTCGGAGGCTTGGTATGAAGTCTTCTGCTCCAAGGACTCACACTTGGTGATGGCGTCCTTGAGCTCTTGCCCGACTTCGAGCACCCGAGCTTCGTGTTGATAGCGGGCAGTTTGCTCCGCCTCCAGCTCCTTAGCCTCCTTGTCAGCGGCTGCTTTATTCACCTCCGCCTCCTTCTTGGCCTGGGCAAGCGCGCCTTTGAGGGACTTGACCTCAGCTGCGCCAACTATGATCATACTCACAAAATCCAATGAGCTCAAAGACTCACTATACATATCACTTCTAATATATATCTTCCGCATAACTTGCGTCTCCTCGAACCGCTTTTTGATGCAGTCAAGCTCCTCATCGGCCACTCACAGTTTCCGGTTAAGCTCGGAAACCTCTGCGGCCTGGGAGGTAGCCGCCACATTGGATGCATGTTAGACACATTAGCACGGTATATTAATGTCCGAATTATCATGGGATCCCCTGTTCAAATTATTCTAATCCGTACAGAGTCTCAGGGGCTACTGTATATATACGGGTTCATCCTACCATGTGAAAAATCTTTTAGAGTATTATGTCGCATACCTCAAAGCCCGTTAGTAGGCCGTTGAAGGATTCGTTCAGTCCGCCTTTCGCAGACTGAACCTTTTCCACTGGTGCTCCTCCATGATGGAAGCGCGTTGCGGCGCTTCCTCTAGAGCATGAGCAGCCTCCGGATTAACGGAGGCCCATGTTGGAGTAGCTGCTCCTCCCCCCTCTACCCAAGGGGGCTGCGCATCCCTTCCCGGAGCCACATTGGTCTCCGAAATGGTGTGCGGCAGAGGCCCGGACTAATGGGGCTCCCCGTTGTTGGTGGTCCTGGGGGTCGCCTCCCCCAGGTGTTAACCTCAGGCACCTTCTCGACGCCCTCGTCCTCCTCGGTCAGGAGAAGTTCTTCGGGACGACACCTCGGTGTCCTCCATGGCGGTAGGCGAGGGGGCTCGCGACGGCGCGTCACTCTCCTCCTACTCAGGCGGCAAAGAATTACCCTCCGATGACGGGGTTTTTGGAATCTCACGGGGAGGGCTGAAAAGCAAGCAATAGTATAACTTATAGCAGGTAAACGGAAACAGAACAAGTAAGATTTCGGATACTTATGACTCGGCCAGGGGCTTCACCCTGGGGGCTCTCTTGGAGATGTGTTCGGACTCTGAGTCCGAACTGACCGGAAGGGTTATCTCCCCCCTCTTCGGCGCCGCCCCCTCCGAGTCCTCGGAGGCCGTCCTTGATACGTCTCTAACGTACCTATAATTTTTTGATTGTTCCATGTTATTATATTATCCATCTTGGATGTTTTATATGCATTTATATGCTATTCTATATGATTTTTGGGACTAACCTATTAACCTAGAGCACAGTGCCAATTTCTGTTTTTCTCCTTGTTTTTGAGTTTTGCTGAAAAAGAATATCAAACGGAGTCAAATTGACCTGAAAATTTACGGAGATTATTTTTGGACCAGAAGAAGCCCACGAAGCATCGAAGATGGACAAGAAGAGTCCCGAGTCAACCATGAGGGTGGAGGGCGCGCCCTACCCCCTAGGTGCGCCCCCCTACCTCGTGGCTGACTTGCAGACCCCCCTGACTTGTTCCCGATGCCAACACCTCTTATATATATCCCCAAACTTCCAGAACAGAACCAAGATCAAGAGTTTCGCCGCCGCAAGCCTCTACAGCCACCAAAAACCAATCGGGACCCTGTTTTGGCACTTGCCGGAGGGGGGAATCATCACTGGTGGCCATCTTCATCATCCCGGCGCTCTCCATGACGAGGAGGGAGTAGTTCACCCTCGGGGCTGAGGGTATGTACCAGTAGCTATCTGTTTGATCTCTCTCTCTCTCTCTCTCTCGTGTTCTTGATTTGGCACGATCTTGATGTACCGTGAGCTTTGCTATTATAGTTGGATCTTATGATATTTCTCCCCCTCTACTGTCTTGTAATGGATTGATTTTTCCCTTTGAAGTTATCTTATCGGATTGAGTCTTTAAGGATTTGAGAACACTTGATGTAAGTCTTGCATGTGCTTATCTGTTGTTACAATGGGATATTCACGTGATCTACTTGATGTATGTTTCAGTGATAAACTTGCGGGTTCAGTGACCTTGTGAACTTATGCATAGGGGTTGGCACACATTTTCATCTTGACTCTCCGGTAGAAACTTTGGGCACTCTTTGAAGTTCTTTGTGTTGGTTTGAATAGATGAACCTGAGATTGTGTGATGCATATCGTATAATCATACCCGCGGATACTTGAGGTGACATTGGAGTATCTAGGTGACATTAGGGTTTTGGTTGATGTGTGTCTTAAGGTGTTATTTTACTATGAACTCTAGGGTTGTTTGTGACACTTATAGGAATGGCCCAATGGATTGATCGGAAAGAATAACTTTGAGGTGGTTTCGTACCCTTCAATAATCTCTTCGTTTGTTCTCCGCTATTAGTGACTTTGGAGTGACTTTTTGTTGCATGTTGAGGGAGAGTTATATGATCCAATTATGTTATCATTGTTGAGAGAACTTGCACTAGTGAAAGTATGAACCATAGGCCTTGTTTCGAAGCATTGCAATACCGTTTTCGCTCACTTTTACTACTTGCTACCTTGCTATTTTTATAATTTCAGATTACAAAAACCTATATCTACCATCCATATTGCACTTGTATCACCATCTCTTTGCCGAATTAGTGCACCTATACAATTTACCATTGTATTGGGTGTGTTGGGTACAAGAGACTCTTTGTTATTTGGTTGCAGGGTTGTTTGAGAGAGACCATCTTCATCCTACGCCTCCCACGGATTGATAAACCTTAGGTCATCCACTTGAGGGAAATTTACTACTGTCCTACAAACCTCTGCACTTGGAGGCCCAACAATGTCTACAAGAAGAAGATTGCGTAGTAGACATCCAGTTCTGTTCTGGCGCCGTTACTGGAGAGGTTAGTGCTTGAAGGTATATCATTAGATCTTGCAATCAAATCTTTTAGTTTCTTGTTTTATCACTAGTTTAGTCTATAAAAAGAAAACTACAAAAGAATGGAATTGAGGTTGCCTCATATGCTTCATCTTTTTAATGTCTTTCGTGAAAATAAGGATTCCAATAATTGTGCTCAATTGCTAGAGGAAGAATGCAATAAAATGTTTGGCATAAAATCTTTGTATGATGAGCATGATTGCAATGTTGTTAGTATGAATTCCTTGAATATCCATGATGCTAATGATATGCAAAGCCACAAGCTTGGGGATCTATGTTTAATGAATATTATATTTTTAGTCCCCCAAGTTTTGATGAGGAAATTTATTATGATGAAAGCATGCCTCCTATCTATGATGATTCTAATTATCAAAGTGGATTTGGAGATCTCATGACTTTATTTAGTGATGAGTCCACTATTTTGGAAGAGGTTCCAATTGATTATGAGAACAAAGTTGCTATCTATGATGATTATTGTGATGACATGTATACTATAAAGAATAATGATAACCATGAAACTTGTCATCATGATTTTAATTTTCAATTGAATTATGCCTCACATGATAGTTATTTTGTTGAGTTTGCTCCCACTACTATTCATGAGAAGAAATTTGCTTATGTGGAGAGTAATAAAATTTCTATGCTTACGCATCATGAAAATAATGCTTTTATGTGGTGGTTATATTGTTGAATTCATTCATGATGCTACTGAAAATTATTATGAGGGAGGAACATGTGCTTGTATGAGTTGCAATAATATCAAGTTTCCTCTCTATGTGTTGAAAGTTTTGAAGTTATGCTTGTTTTGCCTTCCAATGCTAGTTGATTCTTGTTCCCATAAGTTGTTTTCTCACAAAATCCATATGCATAGGAAGTGGATTAGACTTAAATGTGCTAGTCATATTCTTCATGATGCTCTCTTTGTGTTTCAATTCTTATGTTTTATGTGAGCATCATTGAAATCATCATGCCTAGCTAAAAGGCATTAAAAAACGCGCACGTGGGGAGACAACCCAACATTTACCCCTACTATTTGTGTGTGTTCACATGATTATGCTACTATATTAATCATGTTTTATAGATTTTGCTTCAATAAAGTGCCAAGTAAAACCTTTGGGATAGTGTGGATGATAGTTGACTTGATTCTGTGAAAAAACAGACACTTTTGCGCTCAGTCCAGGAAATTTGAAAATTTGCTGGAACGTGGTTTTGATCTGAATTTTTACACAAGATTGATATAAAATTTCCTAGATTTCCTAATTTTTAAGAATTTTTGGAGTTACAGAAGTATGGAAAGTTTCCAGATTACTACAGATTGTTCTGTTTTAAACATATTATGTTTTGTATGTGTTGTTTGCTTATTTTGATGAATCTATGAGTAGTATCGGAGGGTATGAACCATGGAGAAGTTGGAATACAGTATATATAACACCAATATGACTTTAGAATGAGTTCACAACAGTACCTAAGTGGTGATTTATTTTCTTATACTAACGGAGCTCATAAGATTTTCTGTTGAGTTTTGTGTTGTGAAGTTTTCAAGTTTTGGGTAAAGTTTTGATGGACTACGGAATAAGGAGTGGCAAGATCCTAAGCTTGGGGATGCCCAAGGCCCCCCCAAGGTAATAATCAAGGACAACCAAGAGCCTAAGCTTGGGGATGCCCCGGATGGGTCCCCTCTTTCGTCTTCGTTCATCGGTAACTTTACTTGGAGCTATATTTTTATTCACCACATGTTATGTGTTTTGCTTGGAGCATCATTTTGTTTTGTTTTTATTTGCTTGCTACTATTCAGAGACATGTTTTATATCTTTTAGTTCAATAAAAAAGTCAAGTATAGCCTTTACCATGCTTATTTTACAAGTCTATATGTTGCTGTTTTGAAAACAGAATGTTTGCTGTTATGTTTTGAATATTGCTGAATAGTCAAAAGATGATCAAATCTTGAAATTTTGAAACAATGAGTAACAAAAAAAAATCTGAAGTGTGGTAATTTTTCATAATTTTTGGAGTTAGGGAAGTATGATTCCTCTTGAATTCTTTACAGACTGTCCTGTTTAGACAGATTGCAGTTATGCTTGCATTGTTTACATATGTTTGCTTGTTTAATGATTCCATTTGAGGATAGGAGTGTTAAATATGCGGAGGAATTTAGTAAGCAATATCAAATAATAATTTTAGTGATTTTCTACAGTAGAGGATGATAAGGTTATTGCGTTGATTTATACTGACTTATCTCACGAGTTCTTGTTGAGTTTTGAGTGGATGAAGTTTTTAAGATTTAGGGAAATCGTGATATAAAAGGAATTAAGGAGACACAAAATATCAAGCTTGGGGATGCCCAAGGAATCCCTAATTGATATTTCAAGAAGTCTCAAGCATCTAAGCTTGGGGATGCCCCGGTTGGCATCCCACCTTTCTTCTTCAACAACTATCGGTCAGTTTTGGTTGAGATTAAGTTTTTGCTTCTTCACATGATATGTGCTATCCTTGCAATGTCATTTTATTTTGTTTTGCTTGCTGTCTGAATAATATTCCAAGATATGAAATTCTTAGATGTTAGAGAGTCTTCACATAGTTGCATAATTATTCGACTACTCATTGATCTTCACTTATATCTTTTGGAGTAGTTTGTCGTTTGCTCTAGTGCTTCACTTATATCTTTTAGAGCACGGCGGTGGCTTTATTTTATAGAAATTGATGAACTCTCATTCTTCACTTATATTATTTTGAGATTCTTTATAACAGCATGGTAATTTGCTTTGGTTAGAAATTTAGTCCTAATATGACAGGCATCCAAGGGGGATATAATAAAAACTTTCATATAAAGTGCATTGAATACAATGAGAAGTTTGATTCCTTATGATTGTTTTGAGATATGAAGATGATG
Organism: Triticum dicoccoides; assembly: GCF_002162155.2. Classification (NCBI taxonomy): domain Eukaryota; kingdom Viridiplantae; phylum Streptophyta; class Magnoliopsida; order Poales; family Poaceae; genus Triticum; species Triticum dicoccoides. The sequence goes on from NC_041385.1 coordinate 417,547,613, forward strand.
ATATTAGAGTCATGCTAGTGGAGTAATTGTGAATTTGAGAAATACTTGTGTTGAGGTTTGTGATTCCCATAGCATGCACGTATGGTGAACCGTTATGTAACGATGTTGGAGCATGAAGTATTTTTTGATTGTCATCCTTTGTGTGGAGGTCGGGACCGCGCGATGGTTAACTCCTACCAACCCTTCCCCTAGGAGCATGCATGTAGTGCTTGGTTTCTATGAATAATAGATTTTTGCAATAAGTATGTGAGTTCTTTATGAATAATGTTGAGTCCATGGATTATACGCACTCTCACCCTTCCACCATTGCTAGCCTCTCTTGTACCATGCAACTTTCGCCGGTACCATACACCTTCCTCAAAACAGCCACCATACCTACCTATTATGGTATTTCCATCGCCATTCTGAGATATATTGCCATGCAACTTTCCACCGTTCCATTTATTATGGCACGTTTCGTCATTGTCATATTGCTTTGCATGATCATGTAGTTGACATCGTATTTGTGGCAAAGCCACCCTTCATAATTATTTCATACATTTCACTCTTGATTCATTGCACATCCCGGTACACCACCGGAGGCATTCACATAGAGTCATATTTTTGTTCTAAGGATTGAGCTGTAATTTTTTCGAGTTGTAAGTAAATAGAAGTGTGATGATCATCATTATTAGAGCATTGTCCCATGTGAGGAAATCAAAAAAAGAAAAAAAGAGGCCAAAGCAGCAAAAATAAAAAAAGAGGCCACAGAAGCCAAGCAAAAAAAGGGAAAAGAAAATAAGAAAAAAATGAGAGAAAAATAGAGAAGGGGCAATGTTACTATCCTTTTTCCACACTTGTGCTTCAAAGTAGCACCATGATCTTCATGATAGAGAGTCTCTTGTTTTTTTTCACTTTCATATACTAGTGGGAATTTTTCATTATAGAACTTGGCTTGTATATTGCAAGGATGGGCTTCCTCAAATGCTCTAGGTCTTCATGAGCAAGCAAGTTGGATGCACACCCACTTAGTTTCTTTTTGAGCTTTCATACACTTATAGCTCTAGTGCATCCGTTGCATGGAAATTCCTACTCACTCACATTGATATCTATTGATGGGCATCTCCATAGCCCGTTGATATGCCTAGTTGATGTGAGACTATCTCCCTCTTTCTGTCTTCTCCACAACCACCATTCTATTCTACCTATAGTGCTATGTCCATGGCTCACACTCATGTATTGTGTGAAAGCTGAAAAAGTTTGAGAATACTAAAGTATGAAACAATTGCTTGGTTGAAACCGGGGTTGTGCATGATTTGAGTATTTTGTGTGACGAAGATGGATCATAGCCAGACTATATGATTTTGTAGGGATAAGATTTCTTTGGCCATGTTATTTTGAGAAGACATAATTGCCTTGTTAGTATGCTTGAAGTATTATTGTTTCTATGTCAATATTAAACTTTTGTTTTGAACTTTCAGATCTGAACATTCATGCCACAATAAATAAGATTACATTGATAAATATGTTAGGTAGCATTTCACATCAAATTTTTTGTTTTTATCATTTACCTACTCGAGGACGAGCAGGAATTAAGCTTGGGGATGCTTGATACGTCTCCAACGTATCTATAATTTTTGATTGTTCCATGTTATTATATTATCCATCTTGGATGTTTTATATGCTATTTTATATGATTTTCGGGACTAACCTATTAACCTAGAGCCCAGTGCCACTTTCTGTTTTTTCCTTGTTTTTGAGTTTGCAGAAAAGGAATATCAAACGGAGTCCAATTGACCTGAAAATTTACGGAGATTATTTTTGGACCATAAGAAGCCTACGAAGCATCAAAGATGGACCAGAAGAGTCCTGAGTCAACCACGATGGTGGAGGGTGCGCCCCCTACCTCGTGGCTGACTCGGAGACCCCCTAACTTGTTCCCGATGCCAACACCTCTTATATATCCCCAAACTTCCAGAACAGAACCAAGATCAGGAGTTCCGCCGCCGCAAGCCTCTGTAGCCACCAAAAACCAATCGAGACCCTATTCTGGCACCCTGCCGGAGGGGGAATCATCACCGATGGCCATCTTCATCATCCCGGTGCTCTCCATGATGAGGAGGGAGTAGTTTACCCTCGGGGCTGAGGGTATGTACCTGTAGCTATGTGATCTCTCTCTCTCTCTCTCTCTCTCTCTCTTGTGTTCTTGATTTGGCATGATCTTGATGTACTGCGAGCTTTGCTATTATAGTTGGATCTTATGAGGCTTCTCCCCCTCTACCTTCTTGTAATGGATTGAGTTTTCCCTTTGAAGTTATCTTATCGGATTGAGTCTTTAAGGATTTGAGAACACTTGATGTATGTCTTGCATGTGCTTATCTGTGGTGACAATGGGATATTCACGTGATCTACTTGATGTATGTTTTGGTGATCAACTTGCGGGTTCAGTGACCTTGTGAACTTATGCATAGGGGTTGGCACACGTTTTCGTCATGACTCTCCGGTAGAAACTTTGGGCACTCTTTGAAGTTCTTTGTGTTGGTTTGAATAGATGAATCTGAGATTGTGTGATGCATATCGTATAATCATACCCGCGGATACTTGAGGTGACATTGGAGTATCTAAGTGACATTAGGGTTTTGGTTGATGTGTGTTTTAAGGTGTTATTTTACTACAAACTCTAGGGCTGTTTGTGACACTCATAGGAATAACCCAATGGATTGACTGGAAAGAATAACTTTGAGGTGGTTTCGTACCCTACAATAATCCCTTCATTTGTTCTCCACTATTAGTGACTTTGGAGTGACTCTTTGTTGCACGTTGAGGGATAGTTATATGATCCAATTATGTTATCATTGTTGAGAGAACTTGCACTAGTGAAAGTATGAACCCTATGCCTTGTTTTGAAGCATTGCAATATCGTTTTAGCTCACTTTTACTACTTGCTACCTTGCTGTTTTTATAATTTCAGATTACAAAAACCTATATCTACCATCCATATTGCACTTGTATCACCATCTCTTCGCCGAACTAGTGCACCTATACAATTTACCACTGTATTGGGTGTGTTGGGGACACAAGAGACTCTTTGTTATTTGGTTGCAGGGTTGTTTGAGAGAGACCATCTTTGTCCTACGCCTCCCACGGATTGATAAACCTTAGGTCATCCACTTGAGGGAAATTTGCCACTGTCCTACAAACCTCTGCACTTGGAGGCCCAACAACGTCTACAAGAAGAAGGTTGCGTAGTAGACATCAATTCTCTTCTTCTTCCTCCCCTTGCGTGGGGGAATCGCTTTCCACTTCCTCCTCCTCCTCTTCTTCATGGTCTCCCTCATGGGAGGAGACGATCTTGGTCTCTCCGAACACATTGTTCGAAGGGCCTCTGCGGTGGGGGACCGCCCTTGGGCTCCTTGTCCTTCTTCTCCAGCGCCTAGTAGGGCACCGGGACCAGCATCTCCGTCAGCTGGGGAGTGGCTTGGTCTTCTGGCAGTGGAGCTAGACTGTCAATCTGCTCCGCCTTTGTTGTCCATCCCTATGAGGAAGTGAGCTGATAAGATTCCTATTAATTAAAGCATTGACTGAACACGTCTTCAGAAAGGTTAATAATTACCTCTGTGGCCCAATTCTTGTTGTCGAGCTCGATGTCCTCGGTCTTCATTGGCCAGCTCTTTTGTGCCTTGAAGAGAAGCTTCCATATCTCTTCGTGCGTCCTGCCGAAGAAGCGCTTCAGGGTCCGCGGCCCCTCCGGATTGAACTCCCACATGTGGGAGGCCCGACGTTAGCAGGGGAGGACACGGCGGAAGAGCATGATCTGCACCACATTGGTGAGACCGACGTTTTTCCGAACACGTTGGTTATGCGCTTCTGCAACATCTACACCTTCATCTGGGACCCCCAATCGAGGCCCTTAGCGATCCACGAAGTGAGCCTCATGGGGGGTCCAGATCTGAACTCTAGAATTGCCACCCAATTGGCGCGACAGGGTCCGGTGATGTAGAACCACTCCTACTGCCAGACCTTGACGGTCTCGATGAAAGCCCCTTTGGGCCATGTGGCGTTGGGCAACTTGCTTACCATGGCCCCGCTGCAGTCCTCATGCTGTTCATCGACCACCTTCGGCTTCACATTGAAGACTTCGAGCCACAGGCCGAAGTGTGGTGGGATGCGGAGCAGAGCCTCACACATGACGATGAACGCCGATATGTGCAGGAAAGAATTCGGGGCTAGATCGTGGAAATCTAGCCCGTAGTAGAACATAAGGCCGCGGAGGAAGGGGTGGAGGGGAAACCCTAGCCCTCTAAGAAAATGGGGGAGGAAGACAAACCTTTCGCTGGGCGCCGGAGTGGGGATGACTTGGTCCTCGTTGGGGAGCCTGTGCGCAATGTTTGCGCACAGGCTCCTCGCGCTCCAGAGCTCCTTCACGTACTTCTCCGTGACGGAGGAGGCCTCCCACTTGCCCTTGGAGCCTGACCCGGCCATGGCTGGAGACGGTGGTGGCGGTGAGGAAGATGAGAGCTTTTTTCGGGCACTAGAGCTTGGGAGATTGGAAGGCAGAGGTTGGAAGAAGGCGTGGGGAAGAAAGGAGGAATATTTTGCCCTCTTATAGGCGGTGAAAATGCCAAGCGTCCCCCTACTTAGGCCTTCAAACTCGCCTATTCCTAATGAGAGCATGCACCATGATCGATTGGGTTACCCAAATCCCATTGATGGGAATCCCGTAATAAGTGGGCACAATTTCTGTTTTGACAAGACGGGCCAATGGCTCAACCTCAAAACACGAAATGAGGAGTGTGAAAACGATTCAAAACACCGAAGAGTCAACTCTGACACTTCGCTGGAAAAAGTTATCAGTAAAGACACTATTCCTATTTTTTATATTTGCCTTCGCTGCTAAGGGTTGTGTTAATTATACATAGCCGGATACAGTTCTTTTATAAGGGAAAGCTAATGTATGGTATTCAAGGAGAGGAACCCGCCTCGCAATGCCGAAGACAACCCGCATGTCGAACATGTCATCATTAAAGACTGGTTCAGGGGCTACTGAGTGAGTCCTAGACTAAGGGGTCCTCGGGCGTCCGGCCTATCCAATATGGGCCGGACTGATGGGCTATAAAGATGAAGGAAGAAGACCACCTCCCGTGTCCGGTTAGGACTCCTGCATGAACGACAAGACTAGGTGTTCGAATATGCTATTTCCTTTCTCTGTAAACCGACTCTGTGCAACCCTATGCCCCTCTGGTGTCTATATAAACCGGAGGGTTTAGACCGGAGGCAAGATCATCATATTCATAGGCTAGACAAGCTAGGGTTTAGCCATTACGATCTCGAGGTAGATCAACTCTTGTAACCCCTATACTCATCTAATACAATCAAGCAGGACGTAGGGTTTTACCTCCTTTAAGAGGGCCCAGACCTGGGTAAACATTGTGTCCCTTTGTCCATTGTTACAATTGATCCTCAGACACATAGCTTGGGCCCCTCTACCCAAGATCTGCCGGTTTTGACACCAACAGGCGCCTCCACTAGTGGGCCTTAGGGCCCATTAACTCTCCCCTAATAGGCCTTTTCTTTTTTCTTTAGCCCATTGACTCTGAATAAATTCCAGGGGCCTCCTAATCACACTAGAGCCCTCTAGAATTTATATTTAAGTCATCAGAAAAAAAATCCACCTATATATCAATTCCCGGTATTACTCGGTAAACCTCGAAACCCTTCCGGTAACTTCAAAGCGCTTCCGGTTCCTCTCGAAACTATTTAGAATATTAATGAAACTATTTCATAAATATTTTCTCATAACTCTTGCTCCACTAACACTTAGGAGATCGTGATTCCCTTAAGCTTGTGACCTGTAGGTTCAGTAAAACATAGACATGAACACAACCTCTTTTGTTCAATGACCGACAGCAGAACCTGTTGGGAAACGTCGTAGAAAACAAAAAAATTCTCCCTACGAACACCCAAGAATAATATGAAGATGCATATAGGGTTTGGATCAATGATCATTACCTACTATGGAGTGCAACGGAAGTAGATGAGTCGGTGTAGATCGGACTTGGAGTCCCTTAAATTGTTGATGAAGATCCCGCGTACCACCCTCGAATAGAAGACCAAAAGCATGGCCTCTCTACTTGGTTGCAAGCATACGGTCTTCACGATCCGGCGGTGCTCGATGTCCAGAGCTAATCATTGCCGGAAAATTAGAGGAAGGAGATTAGAACCACACTAGACTTCTAATTATGTGGATCAGAGGATCTAGCTCAAGATCTAATTGATCAACTAGGATCAATTAGAACAAGAACTAGAGGAACTACAGGAGGCTCCAAAACTTGTATATCGAAAAGGGCCAATACCTCAGGTATATATAGGTTAGGAGGAGAGGAGGGGGTGCCAAAAGGGGAAGGGAAAGTCCCCTCCCTTGGACGCCAAGGAGGAGGGAAACTCCCCTTCCAATTCGGCCCCTCTCCCCTTTCCATGAGGAAAAGGGGCGCCACCCCAATCTGGCCCAAGTGGTCTTCCACCACTTGGCCTTTTAAGGCCTGTTGATATTAAATTAATTATAAAAGCCCTCTAACAATTACCTGAGCCTTTGATATATAACTTAACATCACCGAAATGATTTTCCACCTATATATTAATTATCGAGAATACCCAGTATTGCGCTATAAACTCTGAAACGCTTCTAGTGACCCCCAAACGCTTCTGGTTCCTCTCGGAACTATTCTGAATATTAATGAAACAATTCCATGAATAAATCCTTGACACTCTCGTCCTACTAACACTTAGCAGATCGTGATTACCTTAAGCTTGCGACCTCGTAGGTTTGGTAAATCATAGACATGAACGAAACCCCTTCGTTCAATGACCGATAGCGGAACCGTGGATGTCCATATCGATCCCTATGATTGCACAAATGACATTCGAGTGAAACTTTGCTAACATGTGATGTTACCTTTTCTTCGGCATACTTTACAAAACCCAGGGTGCATCGATATCCTCCCGAGTCATGCACATGCTAACTATACTGTTGATCACGTTGTCGGTTTTGTTCTTCTTTCTTGTTGAAGTGTTCCGGCATCCCCGTGACGTAGTCACCTGTGTCTGGCTAGATGAGGATGGATATCGTCACACCGAGAGGGCCCTTAGAGTATCTCTATATCATCAGAGGAGCAAATCCCGCTCCCGAGATATCTAGTCCCTTGTCAAACTTTCTGATGAACCCGTAAGTTGTCATTATGATCACAATATTACAGATGGCATTTGAGCAACCCCAAAGTCCACCTTATGATAAGAAGTGACTATGATACTGTCATGGTCTGAGCAACTAAAATCGCATGCTAACACTTCATGTTATAACAATTGATTTCAGACGATATTACCTCAAAGTATAACAAACAAGTTTGGGTCGATTCAATATGATTGTTCTTCTAACGTCATACTCTCAATGTTGTTTTAGGACTATCGTTACACTTAACTATATCCTCTGGAAAACATGATCACCAAAAACACTTGAGACCGTCTTAGAGGCAAGACTAGGAACCTATTCTTTATCATTCATCATTCCACACGTGCATATGAGTTTTCCACTAAATCGAATATTCTAGGATCATAGTAGTTATAGCATGATATATAAACTCTTAATTATGAACATATAAATATAACAATACAAATATTATTGCCTCTAGGGCATATTTCCAACAGAACCGTGGACATTCATATCGATCCCTATGAATAGACAGATGCCATTCGAGTGAACATTTGGTTATCATGTGTTATTCCCTTTGCTTAGCTATACTTTACAAACCCGATGTGAGATATATCTATATCCTTTTGAGTCATTCTCATGCTCACTATATCAGTCTCCTCGTTACCGATTTTGTTATTCTTTCTCGTTGACATGTCTCGGCATCCCCGTGACCTAGTAACTTGTGTATGGCTAGGCAATGATGGATGTCGTCACACCGAGAGGGCCCTAAGACTATCGCTCCATGGTCGGAGGAGCAAATCCCACTCTTGATCTATTTAGCCCCTTGTCAAACTTTGCAATGAACATGTAAGTTGTTGTTATGATCACCATGTTACATATGACGTTTGAGAAACCCCAAAATCCATTGTACAATGAGAAGTGACTACGATACTCTCATGGTCTAAGGAACTAAATCATACGTTAACTCTCCGTGTTATAAAAATTGACTTGCCATGATAGTATCTCAAAGTATAACAAACAAGTTTGGGCCGATTCAGCAATATCATTCTTCCAATGTCATATCCTAAAAGTTGTTTTAGGACTATCGTTACACTTAACAACATCCTAGGATTCGAAAAACATGACCACTAGCAACACTTGAGCTAGTCTAAAGGCGAGACTAAAAAACAGGTTTTACCGTTTATAATTGCACAGTGCATATGAGTTTTCAATTGGATCGCTTATTCCAGGATCATAGTAGTTATATCATAGAATATAAACTCTTTGTTATAAACATGGAAATATAATAATACAATATTATTGCCTCTAGGGCATATTTCCAACAGAGTAGCCTTCCACCGCTCCCGTGAAGCACGAATGAGAGTTGGTTTTTGGGCGGGGGAAGACGATCGTCGTGGTCTACACCCCCGGCTCACCAGGCAAGACATTGATACGGCTCCGACGTATCTAGAATTTATGAAGTATTCATGCCATGTTTACAACAATTTTGTATGGTTTTGGTATGATTTGATTAGAACTAACCCGGACTGACGCTGTTTTCAGCAGAACTACTGTGGTGTCGTTTTTTGTGCAGAAATAAAAGTTCTCAGAATGGGCTGAAAATTTACGGTGATTTTTGATGGACCAAAAGAGAATCACGAAGCACAAGCGTTGGACCAGAAGCATCACGAGGAAGCGACAAGGGTGATGGGCGCGCCCCTGGCTTGTCGCTGCCTCGTGGACCCCCCTGACATGAAACCGGCGCCAAAAATTCCTATAAATCTCGAAACCTCCAGAAAGAAACCTAGATGGGAAGTTCCGCCGCCTCAAGCCTCTGTAGCCACGAAAAACCAATCTGGAGCCTGTTCTGGCACCCTGTCGGAGGGAGAAACCACCACCGGAGGCCATCATCATCATCCCGGTGGTCTCCATGACGAGGAGGGAGTAGTTCACCCTCGAGGCAGAGGGTATGTACTAGTAGCTATGTGTTTGATCTCTCTCTCTCTCTCTCTCTCTCTCTCTCTCTCTCTTGTTCTTGATTTGGCACAATCTTGATGTACCGCGAGCTTTGTTATTATAGTTGGATATTATGGTGTTCTTCCCTCTGTACCTTGTGATGAATTGAATATTTTCCTTTGAGGTTGTTATGTCAGAATGAATCTTTGGATGTGAGAGCACTTAATGTATGTCTTGCGATGAGATATCCGTGGTGAAAATGGGATGTTCTATTGATCCACTTCATGTATGTTTTAGTTATCAACTTGCAGATTCCTGTGGTGACTCTATGCATAGGGGTTGGTACGCGTTTTCATATTCCTTTCTCCGATAGAAATCTTGGGATACTCTTGAAGTTCTTTGTGTTCGATTGAATATTATGAATCTGAGATTGTGCGATGCCTATCGTATAATTGACCCACAAATACTTGTGGTGACATTGGAGTATCTAGGTGACATTAGGGTTTGATTGATGTCTGTCATATGGTGTTATTTTACTACGAACTCTAGGGATGTTTGTGACACTTATAGGAATAGCTCAATGGATTGATCAGAAAGAATAACTTTGAGGTGGTTTCGTACCCTACAAGCAATTTAATCTTATATTCTCCACGATAGGAACTTTGGTGTGAATCTTCGGTGCATGTTGATGGATTGCTATATGATCCAATTATGTTATCATTGTTGAGAGAACTTGCACTAGTGAAAGTATGAACCCTAGGCCTTGTTTTCAAGCATTGAAATAGCATTTTTGCTCACTTTTGTTACTAGTTACCTTGCTGTTTTTATATTTTCATATTACAAAAACCTATATCTACTATCCATATTACACTTGCATCACCATCTCTTCGCCGAACTAGTGTACCTATACAATTTACCATTGTATTGGGTGTGTTGGGGACGCGAGACTCTTTGTTATTCAGTTGCAGGGTTGTTTGAGAGAGGCCATCTTCATCCTACGCCTCCCATGAATTGATAAAACTTAGGTCATCCACTTGAGGGAAAATTGCTACTGTCCTGCAAAACTCTGCGCTTGGAGGCCCAACATGAGTCTACAAGAAGAAGGTTGCATAGTAGTCATCAAGCTCTTTTCTGGCGCCGTTGCCAGGGAGGTGAGTGCTTGAAGGTATATCTTTAGATCTTGCAATTGAATCTTTTAGTTTCTTGTTTTATCACTAGTTTAGTTTATAAAATAAACTACTAAAATGGAATTTAGGTTCCCTCATTTGCTTCACCTTTCCAATGTCTTTCGTGAGAATGATGGAAAGGAAACTTATGCTCAAGTGTTAGAAGAAGAAGTTAATAAAATGTTTGGCACTAAATCTTTGAATGATGAGCATGATTGCAATGTTGTTGGTATGCTTGCTATGAATATCCGTGATGCTAAAAATATGCAAAGCCACAAGCTTGGGGATGCTATGTTTTATGAAGATAATATTTTTAGTCCCCCAAATTTTGATGAGAATATTATTATGATGAAAGCATGCCTCCTATTTATGATGATTATAATGATGAAAGTGGGTTTGGAAGAGTGTCAACTCTAGGTAATGATACCACTATTTTGGAGGGTGTTGAATCTTATTGGGATAGTGATAAAAGTGGATTTGGAGAGGTTATGACTTTATCTAATGATGAATCCACTATTTCGGAAGAGGTTCCAATTGATTATGATAACAAAGTTGCTATTTGTAATGATTATTGCGATGACATGTATGCTATAAAGAGTAATGATAACCATGAAACTTGTCATCATGATTTCAATCAAGTATCTCATGATAGCCGTTTTGTTGAATTTGCTCCTCCCATTACTATTCATCAGAATAAATTTGTTTATGTGGAGAGTAATAAAATTTCTATGCTTGTAGATCATGAAAAGAATGATTTATGTGATGGTTATATTGTTGAATTCATTCATGATGCTACTAAAAATTATTATGAGGGAGGAATGTATGCTTGTAGGAATTGCAATAATATCAAGTTTCCTCTCTATGTGTTGAAAATCTTGAAGTTTTGCTTGTTCTATCTTCCTATGCTAGTTGATTCTTGTTCCCATAAGTTGTTTGCTCACAAAATCCCTATCCATAGGAAGCGGGTTAGACTTAAATGTTCTAGTCATATTCTTCATGATGCTCCCACTATGTTTCAATTCTTATCATTCATGTGAGCATCATTAAAATTATCAATGCCTAGCTAAAAGGCATTAAAGAAAAGCGCTTGTTGGGAGACAACCCAACACTTTTACCTACTGTTTTTGTGTGTTCATATGATTATGCTACTGTAGTAATCATGTTTTATTGCTTTTGTTTCAATGAAGTGCCAAGTAAAGCCTTTGGGATAGTGCGGTTGATTGTTTATTTGATCTTGCTGGAAAAAAAAAACTTTTGCGCCCAGTAAAACAATTTTAAAAAATCACAGAAGAGTGCTTTTGATATGAATTTTTTACACAAGATTGATATACAATTGCCTACGTTGTCCTAAGTTTTCATAATTTTTGGAGTTACAAAAGTATACGAAGTTTCCAGATTACTACAGACTGTTCTATTTTTGACAGATTCTGTTTTCTTTGTGTTGTTTGCTTATTTTAATGAATCTATGAGTAGTATCGGAGGGTATGAACCATGGATAAGTTGGAATACAGTAGATATTACACCAATATAAAATTGGAATGAGTTCACAACAGTACCTAAGTGGTGATTTGCTTTATTATACTAACGAAGCTTACCAGTTTTCTCATGAGTTTTGTGTTGTGAAGTTTTCAAGTTTTGGGTAAAGTTTTGATGGACTATGGAATAAGGAGTGGCAAGAGCCTAAGCTTGGGGATGCCCAAGGCACCCCATGGTAATACTCAAGGACAACCAAGCATCTAAGCTTGGGGATGCCCCGGATGGCATCCCCTCTTTTGTCTTCAATCAATCGGTAAATTTACTTGAGGCTATATTTTTATTCACCACATGATATGTGTTTTGCTTGGAGCGTCATTTTCTTTTACTTAGATTTGCTTGATGTTATTTAGAATAAGGTTTTGTATCTTTTATTTCAATAAAAGTGTCAAGGATATGCTTCACCATGCTTAATTTGCAAGTATATGAGTTGCTATTTCAAAACAAAAAGTTTGTCACTGTTGCAAAAAATCCCTAGTAAAGTCAGATGTGATAAAAGCTTGAAATTTTGACACAACATCTAATGATAAATTCTCTACAGTGTGGTAAATTTTCAGAATTTTTTGAGTTAAATAAGTATGGATTCTCCTTAGTCCTTTACAGACTGTTCTATTTAGACGGATTGCTGTTATGATTGCATTGTTTGCATATGTTTGTTTGTTTATTGATTCTATTTGAGGATAGGAGTATTAAATATGCAGAGGCATTTAGTACGCAATTTCAAATTATAATTTTAGTGATTTTCTACAGTAGAGAATGATAAGGTTTTGCATGGATTTATGCTAACTTATCTTACGAGTTCTTGTTGAGTTTTGTGTGGATGAAGTTTTTGCGATTTAGGGAAAACGTGATATGAGAGGAATTAAGGAGACAAAAGAGACGAAGGTTGGGGATACCCAAGGCATCCCTAGTTAATATTTCAAGAAGTCTCAAGCATCTAAGCTTGGGGTTGCCCCGGTTGGCATCCCACCTTTCTTCTTCAACAATGATCGGTTAGCCTCGGTTGACCCTAAGTTTTTGCTTCTTCACATGATATGTGCTATCCTTGGAATGACATTTTATTTTGTTTTGCTTGTTGTTTTAAATAAAATACTTAAGATCAAAATTTTCTTTATGAGTGAGAGTCTTTACATAGCTACCTAATTATTCAACTACTCATTGATCTTCACTTATATCTTTGTGGAGCAGTTTGTCATTTACTCTCGTGCTTCACTTATATCATATGAGTAAATGGTTGAATGAACTGAATATCATAAATCTGAAACTATATATGTTTCATATTCTTCTTCCATGGGGAGTAATGACTTCACATATAATAAGTACAGGTGGTAAATTTATTGAAAGTTGCAAACATAGTATTGGTCACTTGAACAATTCATGAAAGAATATTGAAGGAAGAGAGATTTCACATATAAATATACTATCTTGAGCATCTTCTATGATTGTGAGCCGCATTAAATATTTTCAAACTTGAGAAAATTAGTTGAAGTTGAACAAGGAAGACAACATAATGAGTTATGCTTGGGTATATTTGTATAGAAGTTATATTGTTATGGATACTCCAACATGTGGTGCTTGCTTAAATCTTTTGCTAGCCAAAATTTTTGTACTAAGCGGGAATACTACTTGTGCATCCAAAATCCTTGAACCAAGTTTCTTCCATGAGTGTCCACCATATCTACCTATATGCAGTATTTACCTGCCGTTCCAAGTAAATTTGCATGTGCCAAACTCTAAACCTTCAAATAATAATCTGTCTTGTATGCCCGAATCGCTCATGTAGCAACCAGGGGCTGTCAGTATCTTCCAGGCTAGGTGGGTTATTCTCACGATGAGTGTTGATTCACTTGTCATTCATGAGAAAGTGGCTGGTAATCAGGATGCCCAGTTCCATGCTCGAAATCAAATCAAAATATAATCATCAAACAAAAACTCCCCCATGATTGTTGTTGGTATGGACAGTACCCATTGTTTCGAATCAGCCGTGGAGTGTGATTGTTGGTGGAGGGGGAGTAAAAACTTTACCATTCTATTCGGGAACTGCCTATAATGTGTCTAGCATGGAAGATAGTGAGACTCTCGGTCGTTACGTTGACAATGAAAGCATACTTCTCAAAATTATATTCATCTCTGTTTTAAAAGCTTCGAGCTCTGGCACCTCTGTAAATCCCTGCTTCCCTCTGCGAAGGCCTATCTTTTACTTTTATGCAAGAGTCAGTAGTATTCCTTCTCATCCCAACCTACTCTTTAGTTGGCAAGCATCATGTGATGGGGGAAAGATCTAAGCATATATGGCCATTCAAATATATTTGATCGTGAATTATTGTTGTTGATAATTATCTATATGATAAATAAGTTGGGAGGCGAAACATTAAGCCCCTATCTTTCTCTGTGTTCAGTGGATGCTATTTGTTCTAAAAATATGCTTTGAGTAGTAGCAATCATGGAAGACTATATGATAGTTGAGTATGTGGGATTTGCTAAATCAAAGCTCTTACATAGACCCTTCCTGAAAATAAGATGAATTGCAATTGTTCGATGACTGAGAACCTAGTTTGTTAGTTTTCAAGAAAGTTTATGATATATGCTTTAACATGTGAATAGCTTGCTACTTGATCATGAGAAGTTTTATGACATGAGCTACTGTTTATGATATATAATGATGCTAGAAAAAGTGATTGAAATTATCATTGATCAAACTTGTGCACTTGCTAGCATTCACACTCCATAAATTATTTCGTTTATCATTTACCTACTCGAGGACGAGCAAAAATTAAGCTTGGGGATGCTGATACATCTCCGACGTATCTATATTATGAAGTATTCGTGCCATGTTTACAACAATTTTGTATGGTTTTGGTATGATTTGATTAGAACTAACCCGGACTGACGTTGTTTTCAGCAGAACTACCGTGGTGTCGTTTTTTGTGCAGAAATAAAAGTTCTCGGAATGGGCTGAAAATTTACGGTGATTTTTTATGGACCAAAAGAGAACCCCGAAGCACAAGAGTTGGACCAGAAGCTTCACAAGGAAGCGGCAAGGGTGGAGGGCGCCCCCCGGCTTGCCGCTGCCTCATGGACCCACCTGACGTGAAACCGACGCCAAAAATTCCTATAAATCCCAAAACCTCCAGAAACCTAGATTGGAAGTTCTGCCACCACAAGCCTCAGTAGCCATGAGAAAACAATTGGGAGCCCGTTCCGACACCTTGCCGGAGGGGGAAACCATCACCGGAGGCCATCTTTCTCATCCCGGCGGTCTCCATGATGAGGAGGGAGTAGTTCACCCTCGGGGATGAGGGTATGTACCAGTAGCTATGTGTTTGATCTCTCTCTCTCTCTCTCTCTCTCTCTCTCTCTTGTTCTTGATTTGGCACGATCTTGATGTACCGCAAGCTTTGTTATTATAGTTGGATATTATGGTGTTCTTCCCTCTCTACCTTGTGATGAATTGAATCTTTTCCTTTGAGGTTTTGTTATGTCAGAATGAATCTTTGGATATGAGAGCACTTGATGTACATCTTGCGATGAGATATCCGTGGTGAAAATGGGATGTTCTATTGATCCACTTGATGTATGTTTTGGTTATCAACTTGCGGATTCCTGTGGTGACATTGGGGTAATCTATGCATAGGGGTTGGTACACGTTTTCATATTCCTTTCTCTGATAGAAATCTTGGGATACTCTTGAAGTTCTTTGTGTTGGATTGAATATTATGAATCTAAGATTGTGTGATGCATATGGTATAATTGACCCACGGATACTTGTGGTGACATTGGAGTATCTAGGTGACATTAGGGTTTGATTGATGTGTGTCATATGGTGTTATTTTACTACGACCTCTAGGGCTATTTGTGACACTTATAGGAATAGCTCAATGGATTGATCGGAAAGAATAACTTTGAGGTGGTTTTGTACCCTACAAGCAATTTCATCTTATGTTCTCCGCGATAAGAACTTTGGAGTGATTCTTCGTTGCATGTTGAGGGGTTGTTATATGATCCAATTCTGTTATCGTTGTTGAGAGAACTCGCACTAGTAAAAGTATGAACCCTAGGCCTTGTTTTCAAGCATTGCAATACCGTTTTGCTTACTTTTATTACTAGTTACCTTGCTGTTTTTATATTTTAAGATTACAAAAACCTATATCTACTATCCATATTACACTTGTATCACCATCTCTTCGCCGAACTAGTGCACCTATACAATTACCATTGTATTGGGTGTATTGGGGACACAAGAGGCTCTTTGTTATTCGGTTGCAGGGTTGTTTGAGAGAGACCATCTTCATCCTATGCCTCCCACGGATTGATAAAACTTAGGTCATCCACTTGAGGGAAATTTGCTACTGTCCTACAAAACTCTATGCTTGGAGGCCCAACACGAGTCTACAAGAAGAAGGTTGTGTAGTAGACATCAGACACAGGTTGTGTAACTCGGCGACGTGGTGGCAGTGGCGTTCGTGGGGCCCAAGCGGTAGCAACCTCCCATGATCTACTTTTCCACACTGGTCGCGGTGGACGTAGACATGCTGACCTCCGTCGATATGGCTTATTTCCCCACCTGCCGGACACGTTACCGCCATTGCTCGCGGTGGATTTGCCGGGAGACAACATTGTCTAGTCTGCACGGGCAAGGCGGGGGTGGCGATGGTGGTGGCGGCAGATCTGGAGGGTTTGCCGACAATCCAACCTGTATCGAGTTGGCTCGTCGGGCAACCCGGGCAGCTGCAATGCCGAAGAACTCCTTCTATTCGCCGGAGGGCATGGTGGGTGTTATACAAGGAGGAGATGGAGAGAGCGGAGGTGAGGTGTGGTTCTTGCCTGACGTCTGGACACGTTTATATAGCGGGCGGATGCGAGGAGCCAGCCGAAGAGGTGTTTGATGCACGCCGGTACAGGAACAAACGTGTGGCGCTCGGGGCGCCGGAGTAGGTTCCCTGGCACACGCGCCGGCTTAATGAACGTAGGCGGGCAGACGGATGTCGTTTCAATCCGGAGAGAAGATGTGCGCATCGGGTGAGCAGTAGGTGATGCTCTCGGCTAGTGAGCCGCTTCAATGCCGGCTCCATTGAGCGATCACGTTCTCTCTGGGCCGACATGAATGCGGGCAACTGGCTTTGGGAGGAAAAGCGCGCGGGTGCACGAAAGGGTTTTTGATGGGCCAGATTAGTTAGACATGGGCGTGTCAGTGGTCCGGACGCCCGCAAAGCCTCTCAGTTTGTCTCCGGTTTGCGAGAAAAAATTCGTCCGAACTATCGAACAGACTAACGAAGGACCATATTGGATAGCAAAAGTGCAAAACATGTCCGAGCCGAGCTATTCGGACAATCGCGGGCGGTTGGAGATGCCGTGAGCAAAGGGAAACCAAGTAACCAAGCAATCGACTCAAGAAAAAGTAACCAAGCAATGAGATGGCCGACCACACAAAAGATCACAAACACACTTCTCACGGCGAGTGACACCTACACGCCCTGTTCCCGCTTCCCACTAATCACCTACTCTGGTGCTGTGGTTAACACACAGTCAGAAAGAGAGACGATCAAATTCTATTATACTCTTCACGTGAAGAGGATCAAATTATAGCATGTGAGTTTCCTCAGCATTGTATGCTCCCTAGATACGAGTAGTAGGCTAACCTGGGATTCCCTGAAGGCAGTAATTAATGGGTTGACCCATGCTTGCAAGTGCAACCATCAGCTGGCTGTGTCCTTTTGTGATCCATTTGCAGCTTTTCCTTTCCTTTCAAGCTGCCATTTTCCTATTCTACGTTCCAGTGTGCTTGTATGGCGGATGAGGTGCCGATAACTCAAAGGATTAAGTCTTCGTTTTGCTAATTTCCGGCCTATCAAGAGAGAAGATGATGCTTCTTGGAGGATCTGGCAGAAAGCTAACCAAGTAGCTGCAGAAGGAGATGTTATGCAAGCCTTGCCTCTGCTGTGTGACCACTGGATTCGATGCCCCAAACTTTCTCACAAGACCCATTGCATGCTGCATGTCTAAGGGCATGTCCAATGGTGGCATATGGATACATATGCACCATGACAAAAAGTAATTTGAAGCACCTACATTAATTTTTTTTTCCCGATGCAAGCTATCACTAGTGGACCTCATTAAAAAAAATAGAAAATAAAGACTCTACTATACATGCATCTCTACTTTTCACTCAAACCCTTTCAACTTTTGTCACCGGACCACACTTTTTCTTTTCAAGCACCCGCCTCCTGAAGAGGATCCCGCTTCTCTATCCGAACATACTTTACGTCATATCCGATCCTACATGGCATGCGAGGCATCACCTTGAGGCTATGCATTGTACATGCCCTAAGACATTAGTTTCCAAGTTGCCATCAGCAAGCCTTTAACTCTTGGTGGTTGGAGCTCATGTGCCTGGACGCATCTCATCTGCCCATCAATCTAAAGCGCAGAAGAACCTATGCGGCAAAAAAGCCATGTTTTGCCATGATGGATCTGTCCGTGAGATGCTCTCTCTATCTGAAAAGGGTTGCAATTGGGGGTGAAAAAGTGTGTGTGTTTTTAATAAAAAGGCTGCAGCCTTTCCCCCCACAGATCAGCACATTATGGTACAGCTTAGTGGCAGCACTAAGAGCAAACAGTGGCATCATTGTGTACTTACACAGACCTCAGGTCGACCAAAGCCAATAAAAGCACCATGAATTGGATCCTGGTACAGGGAGATGGAGTGTGGACCTCTTGCCCTCACCTAATCGTGTGTCATCTCTTGCTTGTTCAAATCCTTTTGTTCTTACTTTGTCTGCGTGTTTTCTTTTCCGGGGTTTTTAACATTTTACCTTGCGTGAGTTGAATGTCTGCACCCCCAACACAAACACCGCCAAGAAAAAGTTAAGAATGAACTAAAACCACGACACTTATTTTGAAATAGAGGGAGTACTTCTTAGTGAAATGGTCGCTCTAAAATTTACTCGCTGTGGAATTTATTTTCGTATTTGCATCCCTGGAAATTGCAACGGATGCTTAATTTATGTTTCTGCCTATTGAAATATATTGCAAGCCTTTGTCCATCGCTTCATACTTTTATACTTTAGTAACTGGCTGGAGCATTAATAATTCAATATTGCAAACTTGGAAAAAATGATAGATACCTTCAGTTCATATGTTTACAGAATTACAGTTGAGCTGCCTTGCTTGCCTTCCACTACAAACCATCCATATCTCAACTCTCAAGGCAAAGACTCTGAAAATAAAGAAAAAACAACTCATTAAGAAAGTACTCTGGCCAGCCCGGTCCACCAAACTAAAAGCATTATTCCCATTAGTAGCCACTCGATCTGGATCTAACATAGACCAATTGGCTGTGCAAGGATCTACTCATCCATTTCATCTCTTAGCTTTTCTGCTGTCCGAGCCTCGCTGTGTCCCAAATTGCCCTAACCGCAGTACGGTCACAGAATTTAACTGCCCACATGGCCAATTTCACCTGCCCACTGGCAGAGTTAATTAATAAGGGGGCCATGGCCATGGACCCTATTTACTCTTCCATTGGATTCTTACCCGGCCACCTTGTTGGTCCCCTTGGCACATGTCTTTCAGACAAAATCCAGTTAGTTACTCACTCACCGCTGCCATAAAAGGATAGATACTATAAAAATTCTTGTTTTGGGATCTTGAGGCATTGCAGCAACATTTGACTCTACCCAGCATTCATCTTGATTCTTGAGGCAACCAAACCAGCAATCATAATTAAATCTTGACAATACCCAACAAAGATGTGGTAGGTTCAGTTTCAGTTAGTTAATCTGAACTTTGAAGTGTCGCTGTGTGGAGGTGGTTGTTGGATCAAATCAACGGAAAAAGGATGTGGCGTACACTATCCATTCTGCTATCAACTTGTGAGTTGGGACTCCCAAAGAGATGTGACTGATTCCAACAGAAAATGAGAGATGTGACCGAGTGAAGCATCGGATCATCATGGAGCGGAACAAATCAATAAACAAATGTTTCATGGATCACAATTCGCAATCACAGGTGGGGGGTGATCTGCATTAAGTAGGAGATGTGTGTGCCCATCTACTTTTCCCCGCTCTTTAGTTCAGGGTTCACAAGAGGGTTCCTCCCCTCTTCCCTTTTCTTCTCTCCTCCTCCCAAGCTGGGCTGCTTGTTCCTGCTGCCACCACCACCAGGGCTATAAACACAAAAATTACGTTGTGCAATATTCTTCAACCCCCATGGACTGAACCCAAATCTGGGTCAAGCAGACTGGCTCTCTTTTAGAATGCTTCTTGTCACCATGCTTCGAACTGGTTCACAGTTAGTGCTATCTGTCCCTGAATTCAATGGTTGCTGAGCTTCCCCTTTGGAAGCCCCAAAACTGCAACGGTTAATTGCGGGTGCCAAGTCCCATGCCGCATGCAAGCCATAGAATCCTTGTAAATTTTATAACAAGAGCACGTAATGATTAAGCAGGGTGCATGATGCTTTTTTGTCCTTTCCAGTTTATGCAGGCACAACAGTATAAACTATAAATATGCTCTGACCAATGGGCGCACAAAACAAGAGCTTCTTCTTCATCTGCATACACTGAAGACTGAACCTTCACACATGAAAAGGGTCTGAAAACTTCTTCCTTTCTTGTGCATGCATGCCGCTGAAGCAGAGATACTGTCATCCCGAACCATGGTTATCTGACGAAAGCACTTGCTTTTATTCCCATAATACAGTTTAACCAGCACTTGAGCCAGTAATATAGCTCTGTTTAAGTTTCTTTGTCCAGAAAGTAATATAGCTTGTCTTTGTTTAGTTCTGGTACTAAGCATGAGTTATGACGCTCCAGTGCAGTACATACAGAATGAGGGTGCAGTTATCCCCTGGGCCTGACTGACAGGGTGCACATGGCAGTCCAGGGATCAAATCTAGTTGTTTAAAGCCTTGCAAATCTTGCAAACATGGCTTGTCACACCGCTGACGCCATACTGTATTGCTTGCATGCACGGTTGCACTTGCACCATGCATGTCCAGTTGTCCGAGATTAACTTGTAACTAATCTCCGTGAAGTAATTCAATTAGCTGTGGGAACAACACATACAATGCACTTGGCCTTAGATTTCTACTTGCCCCGTACGAAGCTAGCATATTACTGTAGTTTGTTAGCGTATCTCTGGCGAGGACCCATAAACCGTCCACAACAGTTTGGACCAAATGGTTCGGACACGATTTGTCATCCAATGTGGCACCTCATCGGTCCGTGGACCGGTTCGGACATCTTTTTCTCCATAAAATGAAGGTAAACCAGAGGGCTTTGCGGTAGTCTGGACCGCTGCCACGCACGTGTCCGCCAACCCGGTCCCACGCAAAAAATCTTCTCGTCCAAAAAAACCGCACTGTGTGACGATGTTGCGTGCATTCATGCCGGTCAGCACTGCTCCAGATGTCAGTCAGAACGACGCAGCCGAAGGAGTGGGTGGCGCTGCTTCAATGCAGATGCAGTGACCGAGAAACCTACTCCGGCCGTTGGGCAGCATTGAAGCTGGCTTCTCGTCCTTCCACGTAGCCGTCGCACGCTGTATAAGCCGTGCTCCACCAAGATCAAGGACGAGTGCTCGCTCAGTGACACCTTCTCCATTGTCGGCAGGGGTAAGGCCGTCGCTAAGGCACCGCGACTGGAGTCGGCATTGGCCGTGGCCACGCTATATATCCACGCAATCTTCATGTAAGATACAATGCCATTGACGATCCATAGACATTGCCATTCAATACCAAAGCTTAGAGCAAATCTTCATCCTTATGACACCATCTATGTAATATTCTTTCAAATATATCTCAGTGAAAGCATTAGTCCATAAATATTGTCATCGTTGAAAATATGCCCTAGACGTAATAATATAATATTATTTATTCTATGTTTATAATTAAAAAAGAGAGCAAGGCAACTTGCTGAAAACGGCTTTCTTAGAAGAGCTACATGCGAGACGGGCGCTTTGCCCGGGGCCGTGGATGGTTCTTGGAGACTTTGACATGATATTGCATGCATCCTAAAAGAGCAACACAAATCTCAACAGGAACATGATGGCTAAGTTCCGAAGCTTCATAGACAATAACGAGCCGAAGGAGGTCTACATGCATGGCAGGAGGTTCACCTGGTCCAACGAGAGGGACGCGCGTACCCTAACTAGGATAGATCGGATCCTGGTCTGAGTGGATTGGGACTTGGAATATCCTGATTGCCTTCTGCAAGCCCTATCTTCTGGTGTCTTGGATCATGCGCCGCTACACCTAAGTTCAGGAGCCTTTAGCTGCCCTAAAAAGAGATGTAGATTCGAGACTTTTTGGATGAAGCTTGAAGGTTTCGACGAGGCGGTTAAGGAAGCTTGGGTGTGTAGTGACACGCTAATGGACCCCTTCAAGAGACTTGACGCACTTTTCAGAAATGCCGCCGAGTCATTGCAAGCACGGGGACAGAGAACCACGCGTAATATCAAGCTCCTCATGGCAGTGGCAACCTACATGATATGCAGATTCGACAGGGTGCGGGAGGACCGTATCCTCACTGCCAGGAGCTTTGGTTACGGTGTACTCTCAAGCTTGCATTATTGGGTATGGCCTCGCTTGAACGGACCATAGAGCAACAACGATCGAGAATGAGGTGGATCAAAGAAGGGGATGTGAACACGAAACTGTTCCAAGCGTTCACCAATCGCAGAAGAACCAAGAACTTCATCGCGCGCATCAAGGTGGGTGACGAGGTGATCACAAATCAAACCAAGATACAAGCAGCGTTTTCCTCGGCTTTTGAGGATATGTTGGGCACCGATCAGGCACGCGACTACACCTTGGATCTTGACTTCCTGGGGATACAGCCAATTGACCTGCTTGAGCTAGAGGAGATCTTTACCGAGGACGACGCATGGCAGGTTGTCAAAGAGCTGCACCCGGACCAAGCGCCAGGGCCCGATGGCTTCATCGGAGCTTTCTACTAGCATGCATGGCCAATCATCAAGGATGACATCATGCGGCGATCTTGAAGTTGTATGTGGGTGATGGCAGGGAATTTGCGAAGCTCGATAGGGCCTTGATGGTCCTCATTCCCAAGAGAAGTGATGCGGAGGAGGTCGGAGACTACTGCCCGATCAGCTTGCCCCATAGTTTTGGCAAATTATTCTCTAAGATGTTGGCCAAAAGAGTGAGAAGGAGACTGCCAGAGCTTGTGAACACGAACCAGCCGGCTTTCATACATGGGAGGAGTTTACACGACAATTTCCTCCTAGTTAGGCAAGTGACCAGGAAGTTCCATGCTCGCAAAGTGTCAGGAGTGTTCCCAAAGTTGGACATCTCGCGAGCGTTCGACACCATCTCGTGGCCATTCTTGTTTGAAGTTTTGAGAGCTAAGCGTTTCAGCAACAATTTCAGGAGATGGGTAGCGATCCTGCTGCAGATGGCATCCACTCGAGTCATTCTAAATGGAAACCAAGGGAAGAGGTTTGATCACGCGTGTGCACTGCGTCAGGGAGATCCCAGCTCTCCGCTGCTCTTTGTCATAGCGATGGAAGCCCTCTCGGCATTGATATGTAGAGCGTCCACAGTGGGAGTCTTGTCCTCCTTCGATGGCGTCTTGGCCAATTAGAGGCTCTCTCTCTATTTGCCGATGATGTAGCACTATTTCTGCGCCCCACAGAGCAGGATCTTTCCTGTATAAGAGAAGTCCTCCAAGTGTTTGGTCATTGAGGGAGTCCTGGACTAGGGGGTGTCCGGACAGCCGAACTATCATCATCGGCCGGACTCCAAGACTATGAAGATACAAGATTGAAGACTTCGTCCCGTGTCCGGATGGGACTTTCCTTGGCGTGGAAGGCAAGCTTGGCGATACGGATATGTAGATCTCCTACCGTTGTAACCGACTCTGTGTAACCCTAGCCCTCTCCGGTGTCTATATAAACCGGATGGCTTTAGTCCGTAGGACGGACAACAATCACACCATAGGCTAGCTTCTAGGGTTTAGCCTTCTTGATCTCATGGCAGATCCACTCTTGTAACACACATCATCAATATTAATCAAGCAGGACATAGGGGTTTACCTCCATCAAGAGGGCTCGAACCTGGGTAAAACATCGTGTCCCTTGTCTCCTGTTACCATCCGCCTAGACGCACAGTTCGGGACCCCCTACCCGAGATCCGCCGGTTTTGACACCGACATTGGTGCTTTCATTGAGAGTTCCTCCGTGTCGTCACCGATAGGCTCGATGGCTTCTTCGATCATCAACTATGACGCGGTCCAGGGTGAGACCTTTCTCCCCGGACAGATCTTCGTATCCGGCGGCTTCGCACTACGGGCCAATTCGCTTGGCCATCTAGAGCAGATCGAAAGCTACGCCCCTGGCCGTCAGGTCGGATTTGGAAGTTTGAACTTCAGGGCTGACATCCGCGGGGACTTGATCTTCGATGGATTCGAGCCACAGCCAAGCGCGCTGCACTATCACGACGGGCATGATTTAGCTCTGCAGCCGGACAGTACCCTGGAGGCCGCACTCGAGCCTGCTCCGATCTTCAATTCGGGGCCGGCTGCGCAGATCGAGGACGGATGGCTAGACACCGCCTCGGGGGCTGCAACCTCTACGGCGATAGATTCGAACACTGACCTTACAAAGCTCGTGACTCCAAGGTGCCGGACTCCTTGCCGGACTCCGAACCTCCCGTGCCCCCTCCGATCGAATCCGATTGGGCGCTGATCATGGAGTTCACCGCAGCGGACATCTTTCAACACTCACCTTTCGGCGACATCTTGAGTTCGCTAAAGTATCTCTCGTTATCAGGAGAGCCCTGGCGGGACTGCGGCCAGGACGGTTGGGATGCGGACGATGAAGAAATTCAAAGCCCACCCACCACCCACTTGGTAGCTACTGTCGACGATCTAACCGACATGCTAGACTACGACTCCGAAGACATCGACGGTATGGACGACGATGCCGGAGACAACCAAGAACCAGCACCCATCCGGCATCGGAAAGCCACCCCAACGCATGACGTATACATGGTGGATACACCAAAAGGAAGCGACAACGAGGAAAAATGGGACATGGCGAAGGACAACTCCCCCAACAAACAACCAAAACGGCGACGCAAGCGCCGCCCGAAGACCGGCCTCGATAAAAACGGCACCCATACGGACCCGGCCCTAGAGCAGGGCGAAGCAGTGGACGATGAACATGCCACCAAGCAACCATCCTAACATGATGAACTAGACAAGCAACCCATCCCCGGCGAAGACGATCTCACATCACCAGAGCATACGAACCTTCATAAAAGGCTCGTCGCCACTGCAAGAAGTTTGAAGAAGCAAAAGCGGAAGCTCAAAACAGCGGAGGACGCACTCAGAATGAGATGGAGCAAAGTACTCAACACCGCAGATAAATATGGCGCTAGTCACGAGACAAAGAGCTACCCGAAGCGCAAACTGTTGCCCGAATTTGACGAGGAGGCCTTAGAGCCCCCGCAGTCAAAAAAGAAAGAAGCCGCCTGGCCGGATAGACGACCAGATGACAGGCCAAGAGCAACATGGGGCGCCGGACACAAGCCGGCACACGATCCTCGGAAAAAGGATGACCCGGCCAGGTCCATCTATGGGCTAAAAAAGAAGACTCCAGGAAGCAACATAACCCGCCGAGCATTCGAAGACAACGGCACACCCAAATACAGGGGCGCCGCACACCCACTATGTTTCACCGACGAGGTACTGGATCATGGATTTCCAGCGGGATTCAAACCCGTAAACATAGAGGCATATGACGGAACAACAGACCCCGGAGTCTGGATTCATGATTATATCCTACACATACATATGGCCAGAGGAGATGATCTCCATGCCATAAAATACCTACCCCTCAAGCTCAAAGGGCCGGCTCGGCATTGGCTCAAAAGCCTCCCAGAAAATACCATTGGAAGTTGGGAAGAGCTTGAGGATGCGTTTCGAGCAAATTTTCAGGGGACTTATGTCCGCCCTCCGTATGCAGACGATTTAAGTCACATAACTCAACAGCCCGAAGAGTCAGCACGCAAATTCTGGAATAGGTTCCTCACTAAAAAGAACCAAATAGTTGACTGTCCGGACGTTGAAGCCTTAGCAGCCTTTAAACACAACGTCCAAGATGAATGGCTCGCCAGACACCTCGGCCAGGAAAAACCAAGAACAATGGCCGTACTAACAAGCCTCATGACACGCTTTTGCGCGGGGGAAGACAGCTGGCTGGCTAGATGCAGCACCAGCGACCCGAGTACATCCGAAGTCAGGGATGGAAATGGGAAATCACGACACAGAAAAGATCAGCGCCGGAATAAGGAAAATGGCCCAAATAGTACGGCGGTCAACGCCGGATTCAAAAGCTCTTGGCCGAATAACAAAACACTGCCCCTCAAGGACAACAGTGACGAGCTATCCAACCTAAACAAGATTCTGGATAGGCTATGTCAAATACATAGTACCTCCGGGAAGCCTGCAAACCATACCCACAGAGATTGTTGGGTCTTCAAGCAGTCCGGCCGACTTAACGCCGAACGCAAGGGGCTCGACACACCGAGCGAAAGCGACGACCCCCAAAAGCAGCACTCCGGAAAACAGAAGACTTTCCCACTAGAAGTCAAAACAGTGAACTCACTTCACGTGATAACACGAAAACACAGCGCGGCACCTGCCACACCAGGACACCTTCCGTAGAATGGGGATAGACCCTACCAAAATTCGCCATAGCAGCACTTCCTTCAAAGGAGTGACGCCAGGCCTTCAAGCCGATTATACAGGCTCTGTACCACTAGAGGTTGTGTTTGGTTCATCCGACAACTTCCGTCGTGAAAAGCTCACTCTCCATATCGCCCCATTTCACAGTGGCCCTCGAGCACTACTAGGACGCAAAGCTTCCGCCCGCTTTAACGCAATACCACATTACACGTCTCTTATGCTTAAAATGCCCGGTCCACGCGGCATAATCTCCTTAAAGAGTAACTCTGAGTGTTCCTTAACCATGGAGAACGTGAGGCTGCCTTGACAGCCACACACTAATCCGACCTTGCAGGTCAAGGCCCCTAAAAACAGGTCATTCAGACCTCGAACACGGTTAGGCGAGTCCGTCATAAATAAACAAGGGGCTTTTCAGCCGCATAACCCCTTTATAAGGGGCCGCGCGTATAAATGATGAGAGCCAATAAAGCTCAACTTTCTTCATCTTCCAAATTATACTTTATTTTGATACAACTTTTGCACGATATTTCTTGGAAACTAAGTCCTTCTCTTTTACAGATGAAGCACGTGCTACACCCGTCCAGGATACAGCACAACGGAGACACAGGCGCAGACGTGCACAGGGACCCGTTGCAAGGATTCTTTTCAGATTAAGACCCTGCGTAAACCTTTCTTACTGTCTCTTGTTGATACACATCCCCCGGTTTCCTACCATAGCCGAGGAGGAGGCTGACATTTTGGCATCGGCCGCATCAGAAGTTCCCGCCTGTACCTGGACACTAGGGGCTTAGGGCATTGTTCTGCCCGGTATCATAAAGACCGAACACCTCAGGGAGTGTTCGGCGTCTCGAGTTAGGCCTTATATGCATCAGCTCCGAATCATGTCTTTGGTCAAATGTTGGGTTTGCCCGGCTCCTGTGTTTTGCTGCCTTACGTTCCGCTCCATCAGCTAACGCGACACCAGGAGAACTACTGCGGTTGTGCCCCGGTTCGGCCGGGCGAGCACCTCAGTAGAGAAAGCCGAAAACTGATTGTCATGATATAGCGAGAGACTGGTCAACCACTCGATCGACCATTGGAATGTTTAGAATTCCTCCGCTTTGACGAAGGACCGCTTCCCGGTCAGGCACATACGTGCCCCGAGTTCGGAGAAGAGCGGTGCCGCTAGGGGCTATATAGTAGCTCCACATTCGAGCTCCTATGGCTAAGTGAAAGTGATAAAGCGTTATAGTCCGGTTGCCTAGTTTGCTACGCTATCACCTCCTTAAAAGGACCAAGACGTTGGATTAAGTGTGAAAAAGCGCTTTTCTTTTTGCAAACACCCTCGCACCATGTGCGTGGGGGCTGAAGCCAAAGACTGTCATCTTTCAGATTATACATACATATACGGCCGCACAGGAGATAGTTCAATACTTGAACGCACAAGTATAAAAAGCTATTGCATTATAAACATGATCTCAGAAATCATACATGTCATTTAAACATAATATCTTTCGAGCACTGCGACTCTATTAAACGAGCGCCCTGCATGACTTCCTCAAAATAGTGCTCGGTGGGGGATCGGCTTTTGTCCGAACCCCGGGATGTAACAGCGGTGGCATTCATCTCCGCCCAGTATGTCTTAAGACGGGCGAGAGCCATCCGTGCACCTTCTATGCATGCCGACCGCTTCATCGCCCCGATATGCGGCACCGCCCCAAGGAATTGCTGCAACAAGCCAAAATAACTCTTCGGCTTAGGCCTTTCCGGCCACAGATGAGCGACCACATCCGTCATGGCAAGTCCGGACAATCTATTCAGCTCAGCCCACTCAACCAGCCGATCACTCAACGGAAGTGGACGCTCCGGACTATGGAATTGAGACCAGAAAAGCTCTTCCATTTCGTGATCCTTTTGGCTTCGGAAGTGCACGACCGCGTCCGCCGCACTCGCCGCCAAATCCAGATAAGGATCCTCCGCACCGCACAATCTCCCCAGCTGAGCATACTTCGGATCCGTGAACTTCCTACGCAGCATAAAGGGCTTTCCAGCCACAATGTCTCCGACCTGACGCAGTTCCTCCTTCATAGCCTGCATCGCACCATGGGCATCCTTGGCTTCGGCGTCGGCCTTCTTCAGGTCCTCGTGCTCCGCTCAGCGTTCTCTTTCAAGAACCTCCTGGCGGTTGGTAGCATCTTTTAACTTCGCGGCCATTCCGGCCATCTCCTCCCTGCTTCGGCAGTGAGCAGCCTTCTCGGCTTCTAGCTCTTCCGCTGCCTTCGAGGCAGCCGCCTCGCTTTTTCTGGCTTGCTCCTTGGCCCGAGCAAGCTCTGCTCGAAGGTCTTCCACAGCAGCAGCACCATCTGCATCAAGCATATAAATTGTAAGGAATGGGCGTCATCTCCCTTACTAGGCGACTGTGGAGCAACCACATACCTTGTGATTCATCAAGTCGTTTATTGACCAGCGAGATGTCCGCATCCGCAACGTCAAGTTGCCTCTTCAGCTCGGCAACTCCATCAGTCCGTCTGGCCACCGAACATTCCGCCACCTGCATAGGAAAGGCGACAATCTATAACTGAGATTATGATCCTCGGCACGCTGTCGCTTTCGACAGCATACCAAGTCTCAGGGGCTACTATATATACAGGGCGTACTTCATGTGCTAAACTGTCAAAAGGTATGTCATTTTTTGCGTACCTCAAACCCCGTCAGCAAACCTCCGACGGCCTCACACAACCCGCTTTCAGCGGATGAGATCCTCTCAATCACCATACTCATTAATGTGCGGTGATCTTCTGAGATAGACGCCCTCTTGAGCAAATCCTGCAGCTCCACCGGCCGTACCCCGACGGGTGCCGGACTCTCCGGCCTCGCCGGACTCGGAGCGACCCTCCGTGACGACACCTAAGGGTTGTCCGCCCCGCCAGACGGGGCGGCAGATGGAGGCGTCTCGCTCTCCATCATCTCCGGACGAAGGTCCCCCGAAGTTGAGCTCTGCTGAGATGGGCTGAGATCCGAACTACAAGTGAAAATTTTGGTTACCTTTGGAAATAATATAGGGGCGTTCCCTATTACAAAATTCCCCCTTTTTTACTTACAGCTCGCTGGAGGGCTGATTCCTCGGAGGAGACAGTACGGCCGGGGCTCTTCCCGGCACAGGACCTTCCGGTACAGATTTCTTTCCCCGCTTTGAGGCCTTGGCCCCCGGGTCTTCGGAAGCGGTCCTCTTCTCCCCCTGGAAGGAGGGACTCTCAATTCCTCCCTTACTGTAAGCCTCCTTGGCAGAGGTGGTAGTTCCCCTGTGCCCCCCTTCGCCCTCCTCCGAAGGTGCAACCTCCAACATTTTGATTAACACGGGATCCTGCGTGGTCTCAGGGAGGGGGGCCGGACACCGTATCAGTTTTGCTTGCGCTATCCACTCCTGTCCAAGGGATAGCTGGTTAAAAGGCAAACCCACGATAAATAAATGGACGATGTGTCCGTACACAGGGCTACTTACTTGAGTATCCAGGCGATTGCAGCTTAGGCCAGCATCCTCCGTCAAGTCTGGACGCATCTCTTGCGATCCGAAGAACAGTTTGTACATCTCCGCGGGTGTCAAACCCATGAAGTGTTGAAGAGCTCGTGGCCCCTCCGGATTAAATTCCCACAGGCGGAGGGGGCGACGTTTGCAGGGCAGTAGGCGCCGGATCAGCATAACCTGTACCACTACGACCAGATTGATCTCCCTTTCTTGGAGGCCTCGAATCCGGTCCTGCAACAGGGGTACGTCTTTGGACGGCCCCCAGTCACGCCCCTTGTTGACCCATGACGTCAACTGTTGTGGAGGGCCCGAGCGGAAGACGGGTGGCGGCCTCTGCCTATTGCCCCTAGGAGCGGTGATATAGAACCACTCCTGTTACCACAAGCCGAGCTCCTCCTGAAAAGAGCCCTCGGGCCATGGAGCATCGGCCCTCTTGCTTATAACCACCCCGCCGCACTCTGTCTGACGCCCCTCAATCATCTTCGGCTCCACGTTGAAGGTTTTGAGCCACAAGCCGAAGTGAGGGGTAGTGCGGAGGAAGGCTTCGCAGACGACAATGAATGATGAGATGTGGAGGATGGACTCCGGAGCCAAGTCATGGAATTCCAGCCCATAGTAAAACATGAGCCCCCTCACGAAGGGATCCATCGGGAAGCCTAAACCCCGACGGAGGTGAGACACGAACACGACGCTCTCGCCGGGCTCGGGAGTAGGAATAATTTGCCCTCGGGCAGGCAACCTATGCGAAATCTCGTAGGTCAAATACCTGGCGTCTCTCAGCTTTAGCACGTCTTCTTCCGTGACGGAAGAGGGCATCCACCGGCCTCGTAGGTCGGAGCCGGACATTGTCAAAGGTCGAAGGTACCCGAATCTGGAGCCCTGGGTGTTGAAACTCGGGGCGAGGGGCGGATTCGATTGAGGATTGAAGAAAAAGAATGGGCCTTGGTCTTATTATAAAGAGGAAAAATACCAAGAGCCGTCCCCGTGACCGTTTGGAACCCGCCTTCGATGGAGGGGGCGCGACAACGGGCGCGGTTGGGTTACCCACGTCCGTATTTATGAGAATTCCGGAATAAGGGGAACACGATCTCTGCTTCGACAAGACATGCCAAGGAAACTGCTTCGCTAAACGCGCTGAGGTGGTATAATAAAAACGATTCTAGTAAAGGCTTGGTAGTGGTGTGACGTCATGCCACAAAATACGTCAGCAGATTGAACTTGTGTGTATATTATTCTCTCTACGGTTATACGTGGAATTTATTTTTGCAGAGCCGGACACTATCCTGGTGTTCACAATCTTCTATAAATTATTCGGAGGAAGAACCCGCCTTGCAATGCCGAAGACAACATGCACGCCGGACTCGTCGTCATTGAAGCCTGGTTCAGGGGCTACTGGGGGAGTCCTGGACTAGGGGGTGTCCGGACAGCCGAACTATCATCATCGGCCGGACTCCAAGACTATGAAGATACAAGATTGAAGACTTCGTCTCGTGTCCGGATGGGACTTTCCTTGGCGTGGAAGGCAAGCTTGGCGATACGGATATGTAGATCTCCTACCATTGTAACCGACTCTGTGTAACCCTAGCCCTCTCCGGTGTCTATATAAACCGGATGGCTTTAGTCTGTAGGACGGACAACAATCATACCATAGGCTAGCTTCTAGGGTTTAGCCTCCTTGATCTCGTGGTAGATCCACTCTTGTAACACACATCATCAATATTAATCAAGCAGGACGTAGGGTTTTACCTCCATTAAGAGGGCCCGAACCTGGGTAAAACATCGTGTCCTTGTCTCCTGTTACCATCCGCCTAGACGCACAGTTCGGGACCCCCTACCTGAGATCCGCCGGTTTTGACACCGACAGTCATGTTTCAAGTCTTGCGAGTGAATTATCGCAAAACATAGGCGATCTTAATCCAAGGACTGCAAGAAGATGCAGAGAGGGTGCAACAATTCTTTAACTGCCAAATGGGAGAGTTCCCGCGCAAATACCTAGGCCTGCAACTAAGTATCCATAAGCTTACCAAAGTGCAATGGCAACCTATGCTTGATCAGGTCAAACACTTCATCCCGGCTTGGCGGCGTGGGCTGATTCAGAGACCAGGAGGACTTGTGCTAGTCAAAAGTGTGATCACGGCAAGACCAATTCATCACCTGCTCATCATGAACGCGCCGCAATGGGTGTTCGAAGAGGTTGACAAGTGGATGAGAGCTTTTTTCTAGGCTGGGAAAGAGGTTGACAAGTGGATGAGAGCTTTTTTCTAGGCTGGGAAAGAGGTTGACATGCAGACCAATTTGTTTCGGTGGCCTGGGAGTTAAGAACCTGAAGCTTCAAGGCCTGGCTATGCGTGTTCGGTGGGAATGGCTCAGAAGGATGGACCCCACCTGCCCCTGGCAAGGGGCTACATCTCATGGTCGATAAGGAAGCAAAGGAAGTTTTCGATAGCATGGTGCTCATCAAAGTTGGAGAGGGTAGCAGGGTTCTGTTCTGGACTGATAGATGGATACACGGCTTCGCGGGGAAATCGCTCCCCTGATTGCCGGAATGGTCGATAAGCATGTCAAGGGAAAGAGAACTGTCCAGCAAGCGTTACTTGAGGGCGCATGGGTACAAGACATCACGGGAGACCTCTCTTTCACGGCCCATCCGCAGCTCATCCATCTGCAGCAGGCCGTGGCAACGGTGGCCAGGAACGAGACAGAGGCAGATGTTTTCAGTTGGCTTTGCGATGCAGCAGACGCCTATACTGCAAAATCCACATACAAGATGTTGTGCCATGGCATGACCCGCTTTGCCGCTGCCAATAGCATCTGGAGAAGCTAGGCGCCACTCAAGTGCAAAATATTCTCTTGGTTGGCCTCCCAGTACCGACTTTGGACATCAAACCGAAGAGCTAGACATGGAATTCAAGAGACTACATCGGCATGTTACACCTGCTGCCAAGAAGAGGATACAGTTGATCACATTCTAGCTCGGTGCGTCTATGCAAGGCAAGTTTGGAGCGGCTGCTTCAAATTCTTACAAGTCAACATTCAAATTCCAAATTTTGACGACACTTTCATGGAGTGGCGGGAGAAGACACGTGGATCATTCCGAGGCAAGGTCAAAAGAGGGTTCGATTCCTTCGTCATTGCAACCGCGTGGCACCTATGGAAGCAAAGGAATGCAAGAGCGTTCAACAGGAATGATCAAGTTAGATAGGACGTGAGCCTAGTGCAACAAATCTTTGAGGAGATCAAACTTTGGAAGATGGCGGGAGTAGGTGTCGAGGGACTAGCTAGATTAGCGAGAGAGTAGGCTTTGTAATTTCCGTGGAGTTGGAGGCCCCATCTAAACGTTCGTCGTCTTGTACGGTCTCTTGTAAACATTATTTTCTCCCTTCTATAAAAATACGGTACGCCTTTGACGTACTCTCGAAAAAAATTACCAACTAATTCGTGTGCTTGAGATGCATTTCCATTGGCTCTTGGAAAAGACATTAGATACATTGGATTAGAAGGGTCCATTATCCAAAAATTTGAATTCATTTCTTGTTTCAAATATTCACTTGTCGCATACCATATATCTCAAAGGATTGGCGTAATTTTTTGTACCACGCGTAT
Source organism: Triticum dicoccoides (assembly GCF_002162155.2). Taxonomy (NCBI): domain Eukaryota; kingdom Viridiplantae; phylum Streptophyta; class Magnoliopsida; order Poales; family Poaceae; genus Triticum; species Triticum dicoccoides. Next base: position 417,581,245 of record NC_041385.1, read on the forward strand.
AACCTCATAATAAGTGTTTTTTTAAAAGAAAATTCTGTTGTTCCGTGTCTTGGACGATGATCCCCTAGTTGCTTATTCGTTTTTCTTGCGAATTATTCCTTTCGTCCCATAATGTAAGACGTTTTTTGACATTGCAATAGTATCAAAAAGTGTCTTACATTATGGGACGGAGGGAGTATGTAAGTATTGCTAAAATAATAAAGCAAGCGTCTTTCTTAAAAAAAGTGCTACTGTACGGCCCATGCTCAAAGTACGAGTACTGATCGTGTCTGTCGTATCCCATCTGGATGCCATTTTGGTGCTAGGATTAACCTTCAGTCGAGATCGTTGCTTGGAAGATTTGTCTTTTTTGAGGGGATCAGGAGCTAGCTGTACCTTGGTGTCTAGTTAGCACGTGTTGCACTAATACCGTGTGCTAATCGAGGGTTAAGGCACAAAGTTCATTGTTACGACCGACCAAACCGAAAGGGTGCATGCAAGCCTAGGGCTTGCAAAATGAAAATGATCAATGTACGTATGCATGTCTCCTCCAAACAAAGCACACTGCTGCGTGTTCGTGGTAAAAAAAATAAAAGGGTCAGTAACTCAGTATATATAGAATAGGAGTACGCAGCTAGCACTTGAATTAGTCTAGTAAGTAGAAAAGGTGCGTAAGTAGTCTAGTAAGTAAATGAAAAAAGGCACATACAATCAGTACACACCCGAAAAGGTAGTACTACTTACAATTAGTCTAGTAAGAGAAGTAAGTGCAAAAACCATGGGCAGTTGGAGTAACCATCAGCACGAAACCGCTAAAGCTATAATCTAGGGAAACACTTGGTTAAGGCTGGTCACAATGGGGAGGAACTTAGGAGTAACATCACACACTCCAATACAATTTTGCTTATGTGGCACATATTTAATGAAGAGAGAGGTGCTTGTGGTAACTAGCTAAGTTACCGGAACATCACACACTTTAAGAAACAATGAGTCTATAACCTAATAAATACATCGTTGCATGACACTACATAGATGTTCCTACCCACTATGGAGGTAGTAACATAGTCTAGAAAAATGTGTAAGTTACTTGCTTATGTTCTTGTCCATTGTGACCAGCCTAATTAAGTAGTAAGTACACGTTCTCAGGCTTTAACTGGAAAGCTTAATGCAATTATGCAAAGCAAGGCGCGTGTCGCGGTCTTAATGGTTTGGTTTACATTCATGCAACTGACAAGCTAACCTCGGTTTTTCTTTTTTCTGTCAAAAAAAGGTACTAAGGCTGCGCGCGCCCCCAAAAATGACGGTTTCATGGGTCGCCTCGTCTCCCCGTACGTGCTCTCTGGGTGGTATGCACGAGCTCGAGCTGATAGGCGGAAGTAGCGATGATCCAATGTGTGCGTTTTGTGAAGATGTGCAGTACTTACTACTCCCTCCATTCCATAACGTAAGACGGTGGATCCAGTTTGGAGCACTCAGTATATGGATTGATCTTGAAGCCAACAGTCTGGGTGGTATGCATGAAGTAACGATAGACGGCTGGGTTGGATCTATGCGAAGGAACAAAAGCAACCTTTCCAGCGAGCGTGAGCGTGAGCGGTGGCGAAGCTGGATGATGATGGAATGAATGGATCGACGCGCGAGAGCTAGTGCCCGTCGCTTCCTCAGGCCGTTCCGGTGGATGGACCATGGAAACGTGCGTGCGTACGCGCGTGTCTGTCTGGACTAGCCCGTAGTAGATGATGATGATTTGGGCTAACGCAACAACCCTACTTCGGCGGCACGGCACCGGTGCGTGGCACATATTGCAACTTGCTAGATGCCGATGCGGATGGATCCACATACCGCCCGGCTTTAATTCAGAGGTTGATCCACTCATCGATCGCGTCGCACCAGAAAGAAAGAAGTCCCAAGATATAGAGGGAGAGCCAAAATGTTTTTTTTTAGACAATCCACGCGAAGCTTTATTTAGTCCGACCCAATGTTCAGAGGTACAAACGAGAGATTACCAGGGTGTCCTAACCACACATGGCGGCCCACCCCTAAACTTAAAGCATGCTTCGCTAGATTGTAAGCCTCGAAATTCAAGCTCCTAAACTCATGAACAAAACTACAACTACTGAAAGAAGACCTTTGGTCTATTATTTCATGTAAGATAGCCCCGAAGCTAGCCGGGTTCTTCTGTTTGATATCATCTATCACAGTCTTGCAGTCTGATGCAACATGTATTCTCTGTATGTTAAGATCCTCAGCAAGTGCTAGTGCTTCCCGGACAGCAAGAGCTTCAAGAGTTGGCGGATCGAACACCCCCTTCACCATTATCGCTGATGCGCCTTGAAAGCTTCCATCATGATCACGGCATATTGCTACTGCTGCTCCTCGTCACATGCTCTGTGGCACAGCCGCATCCACATTAATCTTAAACATTGTTTCAGGTGGCTTGATCCAGTGATTTGGCCTACCTTCCTGCTGATTTGGTGGTTGGCTTCCCGTCTCTTCGAGTGTGTGGATATCTCTCAGAAAGGCTTGGATATGTTGGTGTATAACGTGAGGACTCTGGAAAATCCCCTCATATATCGCCTTGCGCCTCGCCTTCCATACAGACCATAGAGTTACAGCCAGTAGCACAAACTCATTCTGAGGTAATTGATCTTGCAACGCAAAGAGCCAATTCCTCGCATTTGTATCAGTATTTGTACTCATTTGTTCAACCAGAGTTGCTTCTGCTATAGACCAAATGCCCCGGGACATGGTGCAGTCCAAAAGCGCATGCCTCCACGAATCATCACAGCCACATAATGCGCATAGATGAGTGTTCACCATGTTTTGATGATGCAGTACATCCATGGATGGCATGGAATGTTGCGCAAGTCTCCACAAGAAAACCCACAATTTTGCGGGTACTTTAGTGTGCCATAAGTCAGTCCATACTTTGCTACTTGCACTCAAGTCTGATGCTCCCGCATTTTGATCAATCCAGTTCTCTCTATGGTATTTTGTATCCATGATCATCCGGTAGGCAGATCTGACAGTAAACCTGCCACTTCTCTCAGCAGTCCAAGCCCAGAAGTCATCAACAACTCTAGTGCACAAAGGTATGGCCATAATTGCATCTGCATCAAAGGATACAAAATTTGCTCGTATTAGTTCTTCCCTCCAAGTTGTTGTGGTTGGATCTATGAGCTCTGAAACTAGCCTTGGAGGGTTGGCAGTAATAGATGTTATGGGACGCAAAGGACCGACCCTAGGCAGCCAGTTTGTTTCCCAAATTTTTATCGTGCTTCCATTACCAACTCGCCGAATAAGGCCTTGCTTCAACACTTCCCGTCCGTCCATCACAGCTCGCCAGATCTGCGAAGGGTGACTTCCCAACTGTGCTTCCATGAAACAGCTACCTAGAAAATAGGCTACTTTGAGTATTCTCGCACTTAAAGAGTTTGGATCATCAAGTATCCTCCATGCTTGGCGGGCAAGCAAAGCTAGGTTGAATATTTCAATGTCTCTGAAACCCATCCCTCCCATGTATTTCGGTTGGGTCATGACATCCCACACCACCCATGCAGGTTTCCTCCTTCCCTGCTTACTACCCCACCAAAATTGTCGGATTATTGAGGTGATATTCTCACACAACCCTCGGGGTAATTTGAAACATGCCATAGAGTAAACTGGGATGGCTTGGGCCACTGACTTGATAAGCACTTCCTTTCCTGCTGCAGATAGGAGCTTCTCCATCCAACCTCGAACTTTCTCCCAAACTCTGTCTCTCAAGTATTTGAACGTACCCATTTTTGATTGACCCACATCGGTTGGCATGCCAAGATATTTATCACTCATAGACTCCTTATGCACGTTCAAAGTTTGTTTTATGTTATCTCTCATCACCTGAGGACATCCTTTACTAAAAAAGATGGATGGTTTTTCATTGTTTACTCGCTGCCCTGAAGCCTTGCAATAAATCTCCAGCAAGTTTGACACCTTCATCGCCCCCTCGACACTTGACCTAAAAAGCAGCAGGCTATCGTCCGTGAAAAGGAGATGGTTCACAACCGGAGCTGTTGGCGCCACCTTGATCCCTTCCAAAGTCGACTGAGAACTCGATTTTAGTAGGCACGAAAGGCCCTCTCCGCAATCAAGAAAAGGTAAGGGGAGATAGGATCTCCCTGTCGGATACCACGAGTGGGTGTAAATTGTTCTAACTTCTCACCATTAAAAAGAACTGAGAACTTGACTGACTGCACCATGTTCATCACTATTTGTATCCATGACTGTCCAAACCCCGGCTTCTCCATCATGGCCTTAAGATATGGCCACTCCAAACGATCATAAGCTTTCATTATGTCTAATTTTAATGCACAGTAGCTGTTGGATTTGGCTTTGCTTCTCTTCATAAAATGCAGACACTCATAAGCATAAATGATGTTGTCTGTTATTAACCTTCCTGGAACAAAGGCCGACTGCTCTTCAGATATGATGTTAGGAAGAATTCTCTTTAACCACGTAATTTTATAGATCACGTTACAAAGGCTAATAGGTCGAAATTGAGCGAGGAGTGTTGGTTCAAAACCTTTGGGATGAGTACCAGACACTACAAGAAATATGTCAACTAGTGACCTCCACTATTGGTCACTGAAAGGTCATTGTTTTTCATTTGTGACCTTTTTGTGACCAAAAACATAAGGTCAAAAGCTGGGGGTCGTTAATTGACTATAGCGAACTTCTCTGTGAGAAGGTCATAGACGTTTACGACCAAAACAAAAGGTCGTTGAACCCATGACCTTTTGTTTTGGTCACTGGCTGTCTGCCCAGGCCACGTGGGATCCAACGTGGACATCTGACGTGGCAAAATTACGACCAATTTAAAAGGTCACTGACAAGATTCAGCCCGGTCCGATTAGGTGTTTTAGATGGGCCGAGCCCAACAATTCAGCCTTTTATATTTTTTTCCCTATAATTTTGGTCAGCTACATGGGCCACGCCCAACATTATAGCCTTTTTATTTTGGGGTTGTAGCCATTTTTTTTCTTTTTTTATGCACCTTTGTTTTTGGGTTGTAGCCTTTGTTTTTCTTTGTTCTGTCAAGGTCATGTTCTTCATATTTCAATATACCAATACAGAAAACCGACGCAATACTTCAAATAACAGCAAGAAGCAATCTGCTACATCATTGCTACATCATATAACATACATACAAATTTGATCAGCATCAAGTTTACAATTAGATAACAGCTCTACAAGTGTACAGTCTATCACATGAGTATCACATGAGCCCTACAAGTGTTCTGCTACATCACACATATACAAATAGGATCAGCCGAAAGGGTTTCATTACTCCCAGAACTAGCTCCAATGAGCTAGAACTATGCTTCTTCCAACTTCTTTGTCTTGATGCTCGTGAAGAAACATGAAAGGCCAGCATCTGCACGTTATAGAAAAAAATGATTAGGAACAAAATAAAAGTAAATCTAACAGCATATTTACTCTGCAAGGAACCACAACATATTCCTGCAGAAAAAGAACATGTATGCAAACCAACCACCAAACAAATAATGAGCTGGTTCATCTTATACCAGAATAAAAAAGAACACCGACAAGGAATAAACATGATTTGGATATGAAAAAGACAAACATAGCAACAAGAGATAATCATAGCAAGTCAGCCATCCTACTATTCAATAAATGTTTCGATTTCACCGTAACAAAACACTTAACAAGCGCAACACTTGTATTTTTGCTTGCTGCAATCTAAACAACATCACCACAAGTTCTATGATGCATCCAAACTAGTGAACTTTGTGCATAGATCAGATCGAATCGAAGAGAGAAGGGGAAGGGAAGGGCTACCTTGAGGATCAAATCGAATCAGCCTGCTTCTTCCTGCCATCTTCTTGTGAATAGTCTTCTTCTTCCTGCCATCAGCGGAAAGCTTTTTAAGTACAACAGGAGAAATGTTTCATACAGCGGAAAGGGGGACTTGATCAACATCCACTAACTTCACAAAAGAAAACACCTATCCAGGCAATAATTTCCCCCTGATTTATGGGTATATGGGTATCAAAACAAACAAGAAAGGAACGACAATCTATTTTAAGTACTTCAGGTTTGAGCCATTTTTTATACTAAAATCAATACATAACAACCATTATTATGTGTGTACAACCAATCAATAACTCCTACAGCCAGTCAACATTATGTGTGGATAACCAGCCAACATTATGTGTGTACAACTAGTGTCAGTGCTGCACATGCGCCCATGTGAATGTGATGTGATCTGCCGAAACAACTACAACCAGCCAATGCTGGCAGCAGAGAACAAGATCCATGGACAACAACGAGGTATGTGTGTACTGTGATAATAATTATGTAACACTGGAGCAAGACAGTGTACAATCTGTCATCATCAAGCTCAAGGAATCATTCTAGCTAGTACCAAATCGACAGCAACAACATGAGAGGAGAAGAAGCTCCCTAGTATGGAACAGAACAAGATCAAGAGCATATCACAAAATTATGAACTGAAATCAAACACAAACGACTCCTAATTACTCATTAAGTTTGTACACGATAATGAGACGCTGACACAAGACGACAGACAGTACTAGTAGAATGCAACGTAGAATGCAACAGGACGTTGCTTGCACACTGCCATTGTGCCAGAGGTCTTCCAAGCATATGTTGTTCACCTGATCACCACCTCCCTGCATGCCACACACACACTGCAAGTTAGATTACATACAGACAAATTGTGTTTCTAATGCATGCATACCACTAACAGAAACCGTGGTGTTCTAGGATGATGCAGAGTCCATCTAACTAATCAATATCATATATGATGCAGAGTCCTCCTGGTGATGGAATACCTTTCAAAGTGAGGCATCCTTAGAATACTAGGTTGTTCTGATGCTATATAAAATAGCATAAAAAACTAAGGTAATCATCCTAATCGAGGCAGCAGGGAAAAGGACATGTGAGCAAACCAATACAGCTTGCAACTAATAAGCACAGGATATTGCTTGGAAAAGAAGCCACCAGGATCCAAGTAGATCTAGATTTACAGGTGCAATCTTCATTAACTACAGATTTTTTTACAGTAAAAATGTGTGTACAAATCTGAATATAGCAAACACAAAGTACAGAGATAAGAACAGCAATGCACACCCAAGACTAAACAAATCTGCATTCATGCGATACTGAAGAAAAATACAGATAACTAGGGCGTGGATTCTCTCAAGCTCTCGCGGGGATCTTTAATGGGCGAGCAGGTGATGGCACTTAATTCCTTAGAGGTAAATGCATACACTAGCGCAAATGTTACTCACATGTTACTGCTAGATTCAACTTATACAAATATAAAGAGACATGGCACTATACATGCGTACTAGAGACGTCTAGCCTAGCATCAAAGTTGAATTCATGGTAGATGTACTAGAAAAAAACTAACGAGGCTTGGATCGATCAATCGATCGTTGGAGCGAGCAGTCATACACTGATTGATTCTATGCGGCCAGGGATACAAGAGATGAGTACATAACTCTACTACAGATCCTAGCATCTAGGAGTACTGCATTTGCCAAACACCTCCTAAGTTAACTGACACTTGAACAAAAAACAAGCATTGTACTTGGTGCCAATTTGCACCTGAATGTCAGATGGCACAGCTAGCTTAGATCCGTTCAAATGGTGACACGGAGCAGACCATCACTAGAGCCCCAAATCACAGAAATTTCCAAGGTCAGCGCCAGCATATAAACTAATAGGGCAGGGCTCAATGGTCGGGCATGGACACAAGGAGCACTGGAGAAAACAAAGGAGGGGAAGGTAGTGGCTCACCTACGTCCGCAGAGTCGAACTGAGCGCCCCTGAGTAGCACAAGGAAGAATCGAGAGGAGGGAGCACGTCCATCTTGTCCCCCCGAGTTCCAGCGGTGATTGATCTTGGTGAGGCCCGGATCTGGACTCCTTCTCCGGCACGGCACGGCACGGCCCGGGCGAGCGGCTTCAAAGGGCACCAACCGCACGGCCGCGTCGTCGTCGTCGACCACACAATAACGGAAGAAGCAGACGGGGCCGTGGTCTCCTACTAGGCTGTGCACCTGCGCGCATGCATTAGGGAGGGGGGGAAGGAAACCGCATCAGCAAAATCGAACCAAGCAACAGAAAGAGACCAGGAGGAGGAGAGAGAGGCGGACCTTGCATGGCGTCGAGCAGCGCAAGGAGGCGGCGGCTGTGCTCCCCATCCTCGGCCTGGTAGAACACACCCACGATCTTCCCCAGATCCGTCCCCGCGGCTAAGTCCATGGAGGCGGTGAGCGCTGGGCCTGGGTGTTGGGTCGATGGGATCGAGGCATGCGGGCGGGGAGGCGTGCGCGCCTGGTGGTGGAGGAAGGAGGATTCGTCAGGGGACCGGGCCCTTCCTCGCCATCATCTTCGGCCGCCGTAGGGTGCGGGGTCGGGGCCGCCGTGGGGTGGTGGCACCCTGATTGGTGCGGGCATTCCGGCTGCCTGGCTGCCCTCCCCGCTCCTTGGCGCGGCGCTCGTCGCAGGGGAGAGGACGGTCGGGCGCGTGCGGGCGGGCGGAGGAGTGAGAGGGAGGAGGCAGGAGGTTGTGGGTGGAGGCGGCTCGAGTTGAGGGGGAGGCGGATCGAGACGGATCTGGGGAGCGCATGGGGGAGGCCACAGATGGCGGGGAGCTCGGCCGGAGGGAGGTGGCAGCCTCGATCTGGAAGGGAGGAGGTGGC
>NC_041385.1:417590239-417636276 GCF_002162155.2 Triticum dicoccoides
TGCGATCTGGAAGGGACGAGCACGGATCCGACTGTGGCCGTGGGAGAGAAGGGGAGGGGAGGGGTTGTCGGCGACCGGGGTTGGGGGAGAGGACGAAGGACGGCGACGATGGTGGGAGGGAGTGAGGTTGGGGGCGACGGCGGGGGATCCAGAAGGAGGAGTGGTGTGCGGCGGCGGTGGATCCAGAGAGGGAGAGAAGGTGGAGAAGGTGGGGAAGTGGGGGCTAGGTTTTTTTAGAAGTGTTAGGGCTAGGTGGGTGAGAGGGTGGGGGGCGAGGGCTACTGTTGGATCCACGAGCATCCAACGGTGCTTGATGCATAATCCGCGTGAGATGGCTATGGCCCAATCAAAATGCAGTACGCGTGTATAACGTTATGACCATTTAGTATTGGACGTTATGACCATTCAAAATTGGTCGTGGTCAAATAAAAATAAAGTGTAAAATCATGTCACCATTTTAATTTTTATGTTTTGAGTGTCCAAAATGAATTTTTTTTGTGAATAAGCTATCATATATTTGCACGAGGTGCATCTTCGAATTCCAAACAATGTTGTCTAAGAGAGTTTTCATTTTCTTTGCATGGAAAATTCATTTTCCATTTTTTCACTGCCCCAAATGAGGTTTTTTTGTGAAGAACCTACCAAATAATTATTGCAAAATTGTACCAAATCCTTTTTCTAAAATACTAGCCTATATTTCATGCACAATTGACCAAATGGTTGGGTGTAAAAAGTTTTGATCCACCTCTGGTAAAAAAGACAATTTTTCGCCGATTCAGCTGGAAGCGGATCAAATTTGAACTGCAGCTACCTCATAGTTTGCTCTTTATTTTTTCCAAAAATCATTTATAGTTACATAAGTATCTATTTAATTAGAGAAACACCAAAAAAATTCCAAGATTCAACCACTAGATAGGAACGGTCTTTCCCGCCGTTTTAACCGCATTTTGAAACAGGCATTAAAAATTCAAAAAAATCAAAAAATTGGAAAACCTTCGCATTGTGTCATTATATATGACCAAGTTTCCAGGAAAAATAATAAACTTGTAACACATAAATTATTTTAAAAAAGTGTTCTCAGAAATGAGCTACCACGCGTGAAGATTCATGGCTTTCAAGCCAAATGATCAATTTTATGGCCACATTCATGGCATAGTTCGTTCAAATGATCTCATATTGTGCACAAGGGTGCATATTGGAATTTCAAACAATGTTGCCTAAGGGAGTTTTCGTTTTCTTTGCACGGAAAAACCATTTTCCATTTTTTGAGTGCCCAAAGGAGGTTTTTTTGTGAAGGACCTCCCAAATAATTGTTGCAAAATTGGACTAAATCATTTTTCTAAAGTACTAGGCCATATTTAATGCACAATTGACCAAATGGTTGGGTTTAAAAAGTTTTGATCCACCTCTGGTGAAAAAGACAAATTCCCGCTGATTTAGTTGGAAGCGGGTCAAATTTGAACTGTAGCTGCCTCATAGTTTGCTCTTTATTTTTTCCAAAAATCATTTCTAGGTACATAAGTATCTATTTAATCCTAGAAACACCAAAAAAATTCCAAGATTCAACCACTAGCTAGGAACGGTCAAGCCCGCCGTTTTGACCGCATTTTGAAACGGGCATAAAAAATTCAAAAAAATCAAAAAATTGGAAAACCTTCGCATTGTGTCATTATATGTGACCAAGTTTTCAGAAAAAATAATAAACTTGTAATACGGAAATTATTTTAAAAAAGTGTTCTCAGAAATGAGCTATCACGCGTGAAGATTCATGGCTTTCAAGCAAAATGATCAATCTTATGGCCACATTCATGGCATAGTTTGTTCAAATGATCTCATATTGTGCACGAGGGTGCATCTTAGAATTCCAAACAATGTTTCCTAAGGAAGTTTTCATTTCCTTTGCACGGAAAATTCATTTTTCATTTTCCGAGTGCCCAAAAGGAGGTTTTTTTGTGAAGGACCTCCCAAATAATTGTTGCAAAATTGGACCAAATCATTTTTCTAAAGTACTAGGCCATATTTAATGCACAATTGACCAAATGGTTGGGTTTAAAAAGTTTTGATCCACCTCTGGTGAAAAAGACAAATTCCCGTCGATTCAGATGGAAGCGGGTCAAATTTGAACTGTAGCTGCCTCATAGTTTGCTCTTTATTTTTTCCAAAAATCATTTCTAGGTACATAAGTATCTATTTAATCATAGAAACACCAAAAAAATTCCAAGATTCAACCACTAGCTAGGAACGGTCAAGCCCGCCGTTTTGACCGCATTTTGAAACGGGCATAAAAAATTCAAAAAAATCAAAAAATTGGAAAACCTTCGCATTGTGTCATTATATGTGACCAAGTTTCCAGGAAAAATAATAAACTTGTAATACGGAAATTATTTTAAAAAAGTGTTCTCAGAAATGAGCTATCACGCGTGAAGATTCATGGCTTTCAAGCCAAATGATCAATCTTATGGCCACATTCATGGCATAGTTTGTTCAAATGATCTCATATTGTGCACGAGGGTGCATCTTGGAATTCCAAACAATGTTTCCTAAGGAAGTTTTCATTTCCTTTGCACGGAAAATTCATTTTTCATTTTCCGAGTGCCCAAAAGGAGGTTTTTTTGTGAAGGACCTCCCAAATAATTGTTGCAAAATTGGACCAAATCATTTTTCTAAAGTACTAGGCCATATTTAATGCACAATTGACCAAATGGTTGGGTTTAAAAAGTTTTGATCCACCTCTGGTGAATAAGACAAAGTCCCGTCGATTCAGATGGAAGCGGGTCAAATTTGAACTGTAGCTGCCTCATAGTTTGCTCTTTATTTTTTCCAAAAATCATTTCTAGGTACAAAAGTATCTATTTAATCATAGAAACACCAAAAAAATTCCAAGATTCAACCACTAGCTAGGAACGGTCAAGCCCGCCGTTTTGACCGCATTTTGAAACGGGCATAAAAAATTCAAAAAAATCAAAAAATTGGAAAACCTTCGCATTGTGTCATTATATGTGACCAAGTTTCCAGGAAAAATAATAAACTTGTAATACGGAAATTATTTTAAAAAAGTGTTCTCAGAAATGAGCTATCACGCGTGAAGATTCATGGCTTTCAAGCCAAATGATCAATCTTATGGCCACATTCATGGCATAGTTTCTTCAAATGATCTCATATTGTGCACGAGGGTGCATCTTGGAATTCCAAACAATGTTTCCTAAGGAAGTTTTCATTTTCTTTGCACGGAAAATTCATTTTTCATTTTCCGAGTGCCCAAAAGGAGGTTTTTTTGTGAAGGACCTCCCAAATAATTGTTGCAAAATTGGACCAAATCATTTTTCTAAAGTACTAGGCCATATTTAATGCACAATTGACCAAATGGTTGGGTTTAAAAAGTTTTGATCCACCTCTGGTGAAAAAGACAAATTCCCGTCGATTCAGATGGAAGCGGGTCAAATTTGAACTGTAGCTGCCTCATAGTTTGCTCTTTATTTTTTCCAAAAATCATTTCTAGGTACATAAGTATATATTTAATCATAGAAACACCAAAAAAATTCCAAGATTCAACCACTAGCTAGGAACGGTCAAGCCCGCCGTTTTGACCGCATTTTGAAACGGGCATAAAAAATTCAAAAAAATCAAAAAATTGGAAAACCTTCGCATTGTGTCATTATATGTGACCAAGTTTCCAGGAAAAATAATAAACTTGTAATACGGAAATTATTTTAAAAAAGTGTTCTCAGAAATGAGCTATCACGCGTGAAGATTCATGGCTTTCAAGCCAAATGATCAATCTTATGGCCACATTCATGGCATAGTTTGTTCAAATGATCTCATATTGTGCACGAGGGTGCATCTTGGAATTCCAAACAATGTTTCCTAAGGAAGTTTTCATTTTCTTTGCACGGAAAATTCATTTTTCATTTTCCGAGTGCCCAAAAGGAGGTTTTTTTGTGAAGGACCTCCCAAATAATTGTTGCAAAATTGGACCAAATCATTTTTCTAAAGTACTAGGCCATATTTAATGCACAATTGACCAAATGGTTGGGTTTAAAAAGTTTTGATCCACCTCTGGTGAAAAAGACAAATTCCCGTCGATTCAGATGGAAGCGGGTCAAATTTGAACTGTAGCTGCCTCATAGTTTGCTCTTTATTTTTTCCAAAAATCATTTCTAGGTACATAAGTATATATTTAATCCTAGAAACACCAAAAAAATTCCAAGATTCAACCACTAGCTAGGAACGGTCAAGCCCGCCGTTTTGACCGCATTTTGAAACGGGCATAAAAAATTCAAAAAAATCAAAAAATTGGAAAACCTTCGCATTGTGTCATTATATGTGACCAAGTTTCCAGGAAAAATAATAAACTTGTAATACGGAAATTATTTTAAAAAAGTGTTCTCAGAAATGAGCTATCACGCGTGAAGATTCATGGCTTTCAAGCCAAATGATCAATCTTATGGCCACATTCATGGCATAGTTTGTTCAAATGATCTCATATTGTGCACGAGGGTGCATCTTGGAATTCCAAACTATGTTTCCTAAGGAAGTTTTCATTTCCTTTGCACGGAAAATTTATTTTTCATTTTCCGAGTGCCCAAAAGGAGGTTTTTTTGTGAAGGACCTCCCAAATAATTGTTGCAAAATTGGACCAAATCATTTTTCTAAAGTACTAGGCCATATTTAATGCACAATTGACCAAATGGTTGGGTTTAAAAAGTTTTGATCCACCTCTGGTGAAAAAGACAAATTCCCGCCGATTTAGTTGGAAGCGGGTCAAATTTGAACTGTAGCTGCCTCATAGTTTGCTCTTTATTTTTTCCAAAAATCATTTCTAGGTACATAAGTATCTATTTAATCATAGAAACACCAAAAAAATTCCAAGATTCAACCACTAGCTAGGAACGGTCAAGCCCGCCGTTTTGACCGCATTTTGAAACGGGCATAAAAAATTCAAAAAAATCAAAAAATTGGAAAACCTTCGCATTGTGTCATTATATGTGACCAAGTTTCCAGGAAAAATAATAAACTTGTAATACGGAAATTATTTTAAAAAAGTGTTCTCAGAAATGAGCTATCACGCGTGAAGATTCATGGCTTTCAAGCCAAATGATCAATCTTATGGCCACATTCATGGCATAGTTTGTTCAAATGATCTCATATTGTGCACGAGGGTGCATCTTGGAATTCCAAACAATGTTTCCTAAGGAAGTTTTCATTTCCTTTGCACGGAAAATTCATTTTTCATTTTCCGAGTGCCCAAAAGGAGGTTTTTTTGTGAAGGACCTCCCAAATAATTGTTGCAAAATTGGACCAAATCATTTTTCTAAAGTACTAGGCCATATTTAATGCACAATTGACCAAATGGTTGGGTTTAAAAAGTTTTGATCCACCTCTGGTGAAAAAGACAAATTCCCGTCGATTCAGATGGAAGCGGGTCAAATTTGAACTGTAGCTGCCTCATAGTTTGCTCTTTATTTTTTCCAAAAATCATTTCTAGGTACATAAGTATCTATTTAATCATATAAACACCAAAAAAATTCCAAGATTCAACCACTAGCTAGGAACGGTCAAGCCCGCCGTTTTGACCGCATTTTGAAACGGGCATAAAAAATTCAAAAAAATCAAAAAATTGGAAAACCTTCGCATTGTGTCATTATATGTGACCAAGTTTCCAGGAAAAATAATAAACTTGTAATACGGAAATTATTTTAAAAAAGTGTTCTCAGAAATGAGCTATCACGCGTGAAGATTCATGGCTTTCAAGCCAAATGATCAATCATATGGCCACATTCATGGCATAGTTTCTTCAAATGATCTCATATTGTGCACGAGGGTGCATCTTGGAATTCCAAACAATGTTTCCTAAGGAAGTTTTCATTTCCTTTGCACGGAAAATTCATTTTTCATTTTCCGAGTGCCCAAAAGGAGGTTTTTTTGTGAAGGACCTCCCAAATAATTGTTGCAAAATTGGACCAAATCATTTTTCTAAAGTACTAGGCCATATTTAATGCACAATTGACCAAATGGTTGGGTTTAAAAAGTTTTGATCCACCTCTGGTGAAAAAGACAAATTCCCGTCGATTCAGATGGAAGCGGGTCAAATTTGAACTGTAGCTGCCTCATAGTTTGCTCTTTATTTTTTCCAAAAATCATTTCTAGGTACATAAGAATATATTTAATCCTAGAAACACCAAAAAAATTCCAAGATTCAACCACTAGCTAGGAACGGTCAAGCCCGCCGTTTTGACCGCATTTTGAAACGGGCATAAAAAATTCAAAAAAATCAAAAAATTGGAAAACCTTCGCATTGTGTCATTATATGTGACCAAGTTTCCAGGAAAAATAATAAACTTGTAATACGGAAATTATTTTAAAAAAGTGTTCTCAGAAATGAGCTATCACGCGTGAAGATTCATGGCTTTCAAGCCAAATGATCAATCTTATGGCCACATTCATGGCATAGTTTGTTCAAATGATCTCATATTGTGCACGAGGGTGTATCTTGGAATTCCAAACTATGTTTCCTAAGGAAGTTTTCATTTCCTTTGCACGGAAAATTTATTTTTCATTTTCCGAGTGCCCAAAAGGAGGTTTTTTTGTGAAGGACCTCCCAAATAATTGTTGCAAAATTGGACCAAATCATTTTTCTAAAGTACTAGGCCATATTTAATGCACAATTGACCAAATGGTTGGGTTTAAAAAGTTTTGATCCACCTCTGGTGAAAAAGACAAATTCCCGCCGATTTAGTTGGAAGCGGGTCAAATTTGAACTGTAGCTGCCTCATAGTTTGCTCTTTATTTTTTCCAAAAATCATTTCTAGGTACATAAGTATCTATTTAATCATAGAAACACCAAAAAAAATTCCAAGATTCAACCACTAGCTAGGAACGGTCAAGCCCGCCGTTTTGACCGCATTTTGAAACGGGCATAAAAAATTCAAAAAAATCAAAAAATTGGAAAACCTTCGCATTGTGTCTTTATATGTGACCAAGTTTCCAGGAAAAATAATAAACTTGTAATACGGAAATTATTTTAAAAAAGTGTTCTCAGAAATGAGCTATCACGCGTGAAGATTCATGGCTTTCAAGCCAAATGATCAATCTTATGGCCACATTCATGGCATAGTTTGTTCAAATGATCTCATATTGTGCACGAGGGTGCATCTTGGAATTCCAAACAATGTTTCCTAAGGAAGTTTTCATTTCCTTTGCACGGAAAATTCATTTTTCATTTTCCGAGTGCCCAAAAGGAGGTTTTTTTGTGAAGGACCTCCCAAATAATTGTTGCAAAATTGGACCAAATCATTTTTCTAAAGTACTAGGCCATATTTAATGCACAATTGACCAAATGGTTGGGTTTAAAAAGTTTTGATCCACCTCTGGTGAAAAAGACAAATTCCCGTCGATTCAGATGGAAGCGGGTCAAATTTGAACTGTAGCTGCCTCATAGTTTGCTCTTTATTTTTTCCAAAAATCATTTCTAGGTACATAAGTATCTATTTAATCATAGAAACACCAAAAAAATTCCAAGATTCAACCACTAGCTAGGAACGGTCAAGCCCGCCGTTTTGACCGCATTTTGAAACGGGCATAAAAAATTCAAAAAAATCAAAAAATTGGAAAACCTTCGCATTGTGTCATTATATGTGACCAAGTTTCCAGGAAAAATAATAAACTTGTAATACGGAAATTATTTTAAAAAAGTGTTCTCAGAAATGAGCTATCACGCGTGAAGATTCATGGCTTTCAAGCCAAATGATCAATCTTATGGCCACATTCATGGCATAGTTTCTTCAAATGATCTCATATTGTGCACGAGGGTGCATCTTGGAATTCCAAACAATGTTTCCTAAGGAAGTTTTCATTTCCTTTGCACGGAAAATTCATTTTTCATTTTCCGAGTGCCCAAAAGGAGGTTTTTTTGTGAAGGACCTCCCAAATAATTGTTGCAAAATTGGACCAAATCATTTTTCTAAAGTACTAGGCCATATTTAATGCACAATTGACCAAATGGTTGGGTTTAAAAAGTTTTGATCCACCTCTGGTGAAAAAGACAAATTCCCGTCGATTCAGATGGAAGCGGGTCAAATTTGAACTGTAGCTGCCTCATAGTTTGCTCTTTATTTTTTCCAAAAATCATTTCTAGGTACATAAGTATCTATTAAATCATAGAAACACCAAAAAAATTCCAAGATTCAACCACTAGCTAGGAACGGTCAAGCCCGCCGTTTTGACCGCATTTTGAAACGGGCATAAAAAATTCAAAAAAAATCAAAAAATTGGAAAACCTTCGCATTGTGTCATTATATGTGACCAAGTTTCCAGGAAAAATAATAAACTTGTAATACGGAAATTATTTTAAAAAAGTGTTCTCAGAAATGAGCTATCACGCGTGAAGATTCATGGCTTTCAAGACAAATGATCAATCTTATGGCCACATTCATGGCATAGTTTGTTCAAATGATCTCATATTGTGCACGAGGGTGCATCTTGGAATTCCAAACAATGTTTCCTAAGGAAGTTTTCATTTCCTTTGCACGGAAAATTCATTTTTCATTTTCCGAGTGCCCAAAAGGAGGTTTTTTTGTGAAGGACCTCCCAAATAATTGTTGCAAAATTGGACCAAATCATTTTTCTAAAGTACTAGGCCATATTTAATGCACAATTGACCAAATGGTTGGGTTTAAAAACTTTTGATCCACCTCTGGTAAAAAAGACAAATTCCCGCCGATTCAGTTGGAAGCGGGTCAAATTTGAACTGTAGCTGCCTCATAGTTTGCTCTTTATTTTTTCCAAAAATCATTTCTAGGTACATAAGTATCTATTTAATCATAGAAACACCAAAAAAATTTCAAGATTCAACCACTAGCTAAGAACGGTCAAGCCCGCCGTTTTGACCGCATTTTGAAACGGGCATAAAAAATTCAAAAAAATCAAAAAATTGGAAAACCTTCGCATTGTGTCATTATATGTGACCAAGTTTCCAGGAAAAATAATAAACTTGTAATACGGAAATTATTTTAAAAAAGTGTTCTCAGAAATGAGCTATCACGCGTGAAGATTCATGGCTTTCAAGCCAAATGATCAATCTTATGGCCACATTCATGGCATAGTTTGTTCAAATGATCTCATATTGTGCAGGAGGGTGCATCTTGGAATTCCAAACAATGTTTCCTAAGGAAGTTTTCATTTCCTTTGCACGGAAAATTCATTTTTCATTTTCCGAGTGCCCAAAAGGAGGTTTTTTTGTGAAGGACCTCCCAAATAATTGTTGCATAATTGGACCAAATCATTTTTCTAAAGTACTAGGCCATATTTAATGCACAATTGACCAAATGGTTGGGTTTAAAAAGTTTTGATCCACCTCTGGTGAAAAAGACAAATTCCCGCCGATTCAGCTGGAGGCGGGTCAAATTTGAACTGTAGCTGCCTCATAGTTTGCTCTTTATTTTTTCCAAAAATCATTTCTAGGTACATAAGTATCTATTTAATCATAGAAACACCAAAAAAATTCCAAGATTCAACCACTAGCTAAGAACGGTCAAGCCCGCCGTTTTGACCGCATTTTGAAACGGGCATAAAAAATTCAAAAAAAACAAAAAATTGGAAAACCTTCGCATTGTGTCATTATATGTGACCAAGTTTCCAGGAAAAATAATAAACTTGTAATACGGAAATTATTTTAAAAAAGTGTTCTCAGAAATGAGCTATCACGCGTGAAGATTCATGGCTTTCAAGCCAAATGATCAATCTTATGGCCACATTCATGGCATAGTTTGTTCAAATGATCTCATATTGTGCAGGAGGGTGCATCTTGGAATTCCAAACAATGTTTCCTAAGGAAGTTTTCATTTCCTTTGCACGGAAAATTCATTTTTCATTTTCCGAGTGCCCAAAAGGAGGTTTTTTTGTGAAGGACCTCCCAAATAATTGTTGCAAAATTGGACCAAATCATTTTTCTAAAGTAATAGGCCATATTTAATGCACAATTGACCAAATGGTTGGGTTTAAAAAGTTTTGATCCACCTCTGGTGAAAAAGACAAATTCCCGCCGATTCAGCTGGAAGCGGGTCAAATTTGAACTGTAGCTGCCTCATAGTTTGCTCTTTATTTTTTCCAAAAATCATTTCTAGGTACATAAGTATCTATTTAATCATAGAAACACCAAAAAAATCCAAGATTCAACCACTAGCTAGGAACGGTCAAGCCCGCCGTTTTGATTGGATTTTGAAACGGGCATAAAATATTCAAAAAAAAATCAAAAAATTGGAAAACCTTCGCATTGTGTCATTATATGTGACCAAGTTTCCAGGAAAAATAATAAACTTGTGATACGGAAATTATTTTAAAAAAGTGTTCTCAGAAATGAGCTGTCACGCGTGAAGATTCATGGCTTTCAAGCCAAATGATCAATCTTATGGCCACATTCATGGCATAGTTTGTTCAAATGATCTCATATTGTGCACGAGGGTGCATCTTGGAATTCCAAACAATGTTGCCTAAGGAAGTTTTCATTTCCTTTGCACGGAAAATTCATTTTTCATTTTCCGAGTGCCCAAAAGGAGGTTTTTTATGAAGGAACTACCAAATAATTGTTGCAAAATTGGACCTAATCAATTTTATAAAATACTAGGCCATATATAATGCACAATTGACAAAATGGTTGGGTGTCAATTTTTTTGATCCACCTCTGGTGAAAAAGACAAATTCCCGTCGATTCAGCTGGAAGCGGGTCAAATTTGAACTGCAGCTGCCTCATAGTTTGCTCTTTATTTTTTCCAAAAATCATTTATAGGTAAATAAGTATCTATTTATTCAGAAATACATGGTTTGATGGCGAGACATCGAGGTTTGGACGGTGGCCGAGGGCCCCAACTCTAGAGCGCGTAAGCTCGCATGCCCGCCGCATGGACACCGCGTGACCGTGGCGTTGCCATGTGTTCTGGGCGGCCTAGGCATGTCTAGTGGGTTGGGCACTCCCCAGGTAGGTGCTAGGAAGAAAATCACAACGTAAGATTCTCACGAGGAGATCGATCGATGCTCAAACATGAATAAGCAACCAAGTGTTTGATTTGCGGTATGGGAAATGCACATGGCTAATGGGCGTGAGTTTTGGCTGAGGATAATCAGTTACTAAGAAGACCGTCTTCACAAATTTTCACCTCAAAAGGAGGAGCCTATGTGGTACTTGCTTTACAAACTACCACACTGGACATAAATACGAATGTTGAAGCTGGGCTCAAAATAATGAATGGATTGAGCTAGCATTTGGTGGAGGATGGTTATTTGGGCATAGGAAAGCACTGTAGAAAATGGATACCATTTGGACATGCCAAAGTGGTACTTCCTTCACAAAGTGCTCCTCTGAACAGTACAGGAAAATGAATATTTTCGAATTATTTTTGAACTAGGCAAGGAATGTTTTTACATATTTGACGAAGATATGACCCAAAGAATTTATGAGATTTTTTTGGGAATTTTGGGAATGACAGAAATATAGGTTGCTTCACAACCTAGGGCAAAAACTGCCACATGGACATGACACATAGGCAAAACTGATGAGGTGGCGCCTAGTCATTGCAACCCACCACAATTTACAAGGCTATGACCATCTATATTGGTCGTTAACAACTAGAAATAAGGCAGCGGACTAGCGCTGTTTGCTTTATGACCTTTTCGTGTAAGGAAATTACGACCTTTCTGACCAAAATGGTCGCAATGGTTTAGGGTTTGGAGCCCCTCGAACAGCTTTTGACCAATTGGTCTGAAATGGTCATAGATCTATGACCAATTCTTTCAGGATCACTGACAGAAGGTCACTAGTTGACATATTTCTTGTAGTGAGGACAGTTTCATTGATGCACTCGGCTCCTTCTTCCCCCTTTACTATTCTGAGAACTACATTGGTCACCTCATCCCCGCAAATATCCCAATGCCTTTGATAGAAGTGGGCTGGAAAACCGTCCGGCCCCGGGGCCTTTGTAGGGACCATCTGGAAGAGAGTAGATTTTACCTCTTCCTTTGTATACGGCGCCAGCAACATGGCATTCATCTCCTCGGTGACCTTTTGCTGGAACCTTTGATAAGACATCTTCAATCCCGGTCACTCCTTCTGACGTGTATTAGCTCTTGTAAAAATCTGTCACAAGTGCTCTTAAAGCACCCGGTTCTTCCATCAGCACCCCAAAGAATCAGCCAATGCTTTGATCATATTCCTCTTCCGTCTCTGGCTCGTCCGCAGATGAAAAGAGCGGGTATTCTTGTCCCCCGTCGAGAGCCACTCCAGCCTTGATCGTTGCCTCCACATTAACTCTTCTCTATGGTAAAGTTCAATTAGTTTTTTGTTGATTTTAAGCTCCACATGAGATGGTGCAGACCTCGCTGGATCACCTCGCAAACGCTCCAACTCAAGTTGCAAATTTTTTATCTCTTTCCTCACAGATCCGAAGGTATTTTTGTTCCAAGCCCCTAGCTCCCTCGAGATTTGCTTCAGCTTTGTCCTTAATTCTTCCATACTTGCTGTCGGGCCTCCCCCTACCCAGCTCGACGCTATTGTATCTGCCCAAGTATCATGGGTTTCCCACATTACCTCATACTTGAAATCTTTCTTACGGTCTGGTGGGCGAGTTCCATTGAAGTTCAGTAAAATGGGGCAATGAACAGAAGTTGCAGCTGTAAGGTGTTTGAGGTGCGCATCCTGGAACCTCTCATTCCACTCAGCTGTAGCCATCGCCCGGTCCAGCCTGACCCGAGTATAACTCCCTCCAGTCACCTTCTTCTCATACGTCCAAAAATGGCCCCGATAGCCAATATCCATCAACATGCACACGTCCACGGCATCCCTAAAACCCATAATTTGGGCATTGATCCTCTCCCCAATACCTTCTTGTTCATCTGGACATAGAACTTCATTGAAATCCCCTATGCATATCCACGGGAGATTGCTCAAAGTGCTTATTCCTTTCAACACATCCCAGGTTTGATATCTTAAGTGTGTTTGTGCTTCACCGTAAAACAAAGACATTCTCCATGGTTCACTGTTTGGTTCCTCCACAGAGCAATCAATATGATAAACCGAATAACCAAGAATCTCAATCTTTATTGGATTATTCCAAAACAAACCTAAACCACCGCTTCTACCTTGACTACTTACAGCATAGCCATTATCATAGCCAATAGTTCCTGCTAGACTTTCTACCCTCGTCCTTTCAATCTGTGTTTCAACAATACATAAAAGGGTAGGGGCAAATTCCCTCGCGATCTCGCGAAGTTCTGTAACTGTTGTGGTGTTGCCTGCACCGAGATAGTTCCAACTTAGGATACTCATTGCGCCTGGCGGTGCTCCTCTCCGGAGCCCGCCGATATTGCAGCATTGTTGGTTGTTGTGTTCCCCATGTCTTGCCCATAGTCGCTTGTTCCATCATCTCTCTCTCTCTCTCTTCCCCAACTGACTTGCCTGTCTTCTTCGGCCTCTTACTTTCCTTCCTCGGTGAGACATACACCGGCGGTAGTGGGGGAGTTTCAGGCTCTTTGACAACCATAGCCAACGCCTTCCCTGTTTCACCTTCAGTATTCACAGCCTCAGATGAGCTAGCCTTGTCAACAGAAGTGCGTTTGTTAGATAACTGAATATGACCCATTGCGGATGGCGCGACAACCTGCATTACCATCTGACTGTTCTGCTATTCCTCTGTCTCAGCCCCTGATGGCCCATCGCTCGTTTGGTTCTGCTGTTGTCGCGCGTTGAAACGCCAACTCTGGTTTGGGTTGTAAGGTTCTCTCCCTTTTCCTTGTCCTCCAACTCCAACGTCTCCTCTTCCTCTTGGGGTTGCATAACTTCCCCTTCCTGCCTGCTTGAACCTCACATTATCCGCAAGAACAAAGTCCCCCCACTCAAAGGTGATTCATCATGTTCTCCATCTCCGCATTCTTCATGCCAGTGCCCAAATTCACCATAATTAAAGCAAAAAGTGGGTAGCTTCTCATATTTCACCTGATACTTCACCCTCTCTTCCCCCTTCTTCCCAGTGACAAAACGCTTTATCTTGCTGTTGATGTCTATTTTCACCTTGACCCTTACAAATTCACCAAAGAAACCTGCAGGCAATTTCAGTTGTACTTCCTCGACCTCTCTGATCCTAGACGCCAAGCCTTTCACTGCCGGTTCAATCAAGAAACTGTTTGGCAGGCGGTGAATCTGTGCCCACACCGAGATCTTGTCAAGTTTAAAGGCATCAGGGTTTTTAAAACCATCATACGCTTCCATGATCACTGCGTGTTCCCTAAACAGCCACGGACCCTGAACCATCACCTTGTGCCAATCCCCCAGGCACCCAAACTGCGCCGTGAACAGATTGTTCTTTATCTTCCTCCAAACAACTTGCTTAGCAGGGTTCCAGGCTGCACGCATATCTCCATAGAGCGCATTAGGGCTGAAAGACTTCAGCGTGTGGACGCGTACAATTGCTAACCACTTCGCCGGCTCCACCCTGTCCGGCAGCTCCTCCTCCCAGATGAACTCGCCCTCTTCTTCCTCCTGTAGTGTTAGTGATAGAGGCAAAGGTGTCCCGTATTTCGATGAGATGATGGATTTCTCTTTGGTGGAAGTCGACTTTCACGATCCAACTACGAACGTGCGAGGACGTCGTGCCTTAGCAATCGCTAAACCAACTCCGAGAGGTTATTGACCACGCCGGAGCACGATCAACCTGACCATGAGGGTCTGTTTCCTGCGAGCAAATGAAGAACAAGCAAGAAATTGAGATTGCAATCTGGATATTACGAATATAAGATGAAAGCTTTATTGATCAAGGTGGGGTTCTGTGATGCCTTTGTCTGGTCGTTGAACACAAACGAAGTACGCGAAGTTGCAGCTATGGCGAACTTTAATCTAAACAAAACCCAAAGTCTAAACGGTGCCCTAAGGGTTGTATATATGGAGGAAGAGGGGGTGAATTTCGTGGCCCTTGGTGGAGGGGTCCGAAACTAACCCTATCTCTTGTTTCCCCACACATACGGACTCTAAAAATAGCCTATACTTATGTATTTCGAAATTACATGGGCCTGGCCCAATAATAAGGTGACGCAGCACCTAGAATAGCCTCTGGATGAAATTTATGAAGTGACATCTTGTATATTTCGTCCAAGGCTTCATGCACTCATTATGGTGGCTTCAAAGTCCTGAAATCATCACTTGTAACCCCGTTCTTGTTCCCCTTGCGCATGCCATCATCTCCATGCTTGTTCTTGCTCCAATGTTCATCCTTCTCCAAGCTAGGCCCTTCATTTGTAAGCAAAACAAATGTATCCAATTTTGGCAGCATCATATTCTCATGAACATTAGAATCATTACCAAGAAACGAAAGTACCTGATAATTTAATTGGCGTGCGCGAGCTCTAGTAATTGGTCCAGTATATGTAGCAGTAGGGGCTCTGGGTGTAACAATGGTATTGACGTCCTCATCATCCTCCCCTTCTTGAAATGAAGTCATCCTCGACGGAAGCTCATCTTCCTTACCCAAATAAGGCTTCAAATCTGCAATGTTAAAAGTGGGACTAACCCCAAAATCTGCAGGCAGCTCAAGTTTATATGCATTATCATTTATTTTCTCCAACACCAAGGACCATCAGCACGTGGCATTAACTTTGATTTGCGCAAATCAGGAAATCTATCCTTACGCAAATGTAACCAAACAAGATCTCCAGGTGCAAACACAAGATGTTTGCTACCCTTATCTCCAGCAAGCTTATATTTAGCATTCATACGCTCAATGTTTTCCTTAGTTAACTCATGCATTTTAAAAATCAATTCAACATGTTGTTTAGCATCAAAATTAACCTTCTCCGAAGATGGAAGAGGCAACAAATCAATAGGTGCACGAGGTAGGAAACCATACACAACTTCAAAAGGGCACATCTTAGTAGTAGAATGCAATGAACGATTATAAGCAAATTCAATATGAGGCAAGCATTCCTCCCACATTTTCTTATTATTCTTCAAAACAACCCTAAGCATAGTAGACAATGTTCTATTGACTACTTCAGTTTGTCCATCAGTTTGGGGGTGACAAGTAGTACTAAAAAGCAGTTTAGTCCCCAACTTAGCCCATAAACATCTCCAAAAGTGGCTAAGAAATTTAGTATCACGATCTGAAACAATAGTATTTGGCACACCATGCAAGCGAATAATTTCACAAAAGAACAAATCAGCAACATTAACAACATCATCGCTTTTATGACATGGTATAAAGTGTGCCATTTTCGAGAATCTATGCACGACAAAAAATATGCTATCCCTCCCCTTCTTTGTTCTAGGTAAACCTAAAACAAAGTCCATAGATATATCCTCCCAAGGAACACTAGGTACAGGCAAAGGCATATATAAACCATGAGGATTGAGTCGTGACTTAGCTTTTTGACATGTAGTGCAGCGAGCAATAAAACGCTCAACATCCCGTCTCATCTTTGGCCAAAAAAAATGTGTAGCAAGTACGTCCTCCATCTTCTTCACGCCAAAGTGTCCCATTAGTCCTCCATGCGCCTCCTGCAACAACAAAAGACGAACGAAGCTAGCTGGAATGCATAGCTTGTTAGCACGGAACACAAATCCATCATTAACGATGAACTTGTTCCATGTTCTTCCTTCTTTACAATTCTGCAATACATCTTTAAAATCAGCATCATGCACATATTGATCTTTGATGGTCTCCAAACCAAATATTTTGAAGTCAAGTTGTGAAAGCATAGTATAGCGACGAGACAATGCATCAGCAATAACATTTTCTTTACCCTTCTTGTGTTTAATAACATAAGGGAAAGTCTCTATGAATTCAACCCATTTAGCATGTCTATGATTCAGTTTAGCTTGACTTTTAATATGTTTCAAAGATTCATGATCAGAATGTATAACAAATTCTTTGGGCCATAAATAATGTTGCCATGTCTCTAAAGTCCGAACAAGAGCATATAATTCTTTATCATAAGTAAAATAATTCAGACTAGGCCCACTCAATTTTTCAGAAAAGTATGCAACAGGTTTGCCATCTTGTGATAACACACCTCCTAATCCAATTCCGCTAGCAACACATTCAAGCTCAAAAGTCTTATTAGAATCAGGAAGTTGGAGTAGAGGAGCATGTGTCAACTTATCTTTCAACACCGTGAAGGCTTCTTCCTGTGCGGTACCCCAAACAAAAGGCACATCCTTCTTCGTAAGCTCATTGAGAGGTGCAGCAATGGTGCTGAAATCTCTCACAAAACGCCTATAGAATCTAGTGAGGCCAAGAAAACTCCTCACTTGTGTGACCGTTTTGGGCTGCGGCCAACTCTCAATAGCTTCAATCTTGGCTTTATCAACTTCAATTCCTTGTGGAGTAACAACATAGCCAAGAAAAGACACTCGGTCGGTGCAAAAGGTGCACTTCCCAAGGTTACCAAACAAACGTGCATCACGTAGAGCAATAAAAATAGCACGTAAATGTTCCAAATGTTCCTCCAAAGATCTGCTATAAATCAATATGTCATCAAAGTAAACTACCATAAATCGTCCAATGAAAGCACGTAAAACTTCGTTCATTAATCTCATGACAGTACTAGGTGCATTAGTTAACCCAAAAGGCATGACTAACCACTCATATAATCCAAACTTAGTTTTAAATTCTATTTTCCATTCATCCCCCAATTTCATACGATGGTTCCACTACGCAAATCAACTTTGGAGAATATGGTAGAGCCACTCAATTCATATATCATCTAGCCTAGGAATAGGATGACGATAACGAATAGTAATATTATTAATGCCTCTACAATCAACACACATACGCGATGTACCATCCTTTTTCGGCACTAGAATAATAGGAACAGCACAAGGACTAAGGGATCCGCGTATATAACCTTTGTCGAGCAGCTCCTGTACTTGATGCATAATCTCCTTCGTCTCCTCTGGATTGGTACGGTATGGCGCGCGGTTTGGCAGTGAAGCACCGGGAATTAAGTCAATCTGATGCTCAATCCCTCGAATAGGCGGTAATCCTGGTGGAACGTCTTGTGGAAAGACGTCAGCGAACTCCTGCAAAATGTTAGTGACAGCAGGAGGCAAAGAGGAAGGCACATCCTCGAATGAAAATAATGCCTCTTTGCACACAAAAGCATAGCAAACAGATTTGCTGAAATCTAGCTCATCAATATCAGATTTGGGGGCAAATAAACATGCACTTTTCAATTTAATTTCAGAAGCAACACTAGATGCACTAGATGGCTTATTATTAGGCTTCATTTGTTGCTCAAATTCTTTTGCCAAAATTTCATTTTCACTCTTATTTTGCTCCTATTTTGCTTTATTAGCTCTATTAATATCATCTTTCAAAATGGAATCAGGAGTCATAGGAAGCAAAGTAATATTTTTATCCTTATGAACGAGAGTATACTGATTATTTCTACCATGGTGTACAAAATTTTTATCAAATTGCCATGGTCTACCAAGTAATAAGGAACATGCTTGCATAGGTACCACATCACAATCAACATAATCAGCATATGTAGAGATACTAAAATGCACATGAACAGTACGTGTTACCTTAACATTGCCGCTGTTGTTGAACCATTGGATGTAGTAAGGATGTGTATGTGGTCTTGTGGTGAGAGAGAGTTTCTCCACCATCTCCATGCTAGCCAAGTTGTTGCAGCTCCCTCCATCTATGATGACGCGCACAGAACGTTCCTTCACAACTCCCTTTGTATGGAACAAATTATGCCTCTGATTTTGCTCAGCTTGTGTAACCTGCACACTCAAAACACGTTGAGCAACTAAACATTCATACCTGTTAGCATCTTCAGGAGCCATGTATTGCGTCTCATGATCAGAATCATCTCCACCATGTTCTTCACTTGTAATAAGGGCCAAAGTCTCCTCATCATAGTCACTAGCAGACTCATACCCACCATCCTCAGTAGCAATCATCACCCGCTGAGATTTGCATTCTCACGCATAATGTCCTCTTCCCTTACAATGACGATAAATAATATCACTTGTGTGCCCAGTTGATGCCATGGACGAAGAAGAGCTCTGTGCAGGCCCGACAGGTGCGCTCTTGGTAGATAGTGGTGGTTGTGCCTGCTTTCTTGTATCACGGCTGGAGGTAGCAGCTGATGGAGGTGCTGGTGCAGTGGAAGTAGAGGATGCACACGGTGTCCATGATGAAAGTCGACCTGCAGAAAAGTTAGTTCGCGCCAATGCTTGTCGATCCAACACTTCACGTTCAGCTTTAGAAGCAAGATGGAATAAACGAGTGATATTAGTATACTCCTTATACTCTAGAATGGTCTGAATCTCTCTATTTAATCCACCCATAAAACGTGCAAGCATAGCTTCATTCTCCTCAACAATACCACATCTAATCATGCCAGTTTGTAATTCCTGATAATATTCTTCTACAGAATTTTTTCCTTGTCTTAAACGCTGCAATTTTTGAAGCAATTCACGTTGATAATATGGTGGAACCCAACGAGTACGCATAGCAGTTTTCAAAGCAGCCCAAGTAGTTGGAATAGGATATAATCTACAATGTTCAGAACACCATACACATGCAAAACTAGTGAAAGCACAAACAGCAGCAGCAACCCGTCTCTCCTCAAGATATTGTAAACATGTAAAACGTTGTTCAGTTTCTAACTCCCAAGTAAGATATATATCAGGAACATATCTACCCTCAAATGGTGGAATATTCAATTTCAGTTTTGGAATATGGTCATTCTCTCGTACCTGAGGTGGTGGTGCAGGCCTACCGTTGCGATTATATACCTGAGGTCGACCTGTTGCTGGTGGTGCTGGTGGCTGCACGTAGTTCTGATTTTGATCAACCTCATCCTCATAATAGTCCTCCACCTCTGCAGTAACAGCAGGAGCTACATAAGCACCAACAGCAGTAGCAGCGGCACCAGAATTTTGTCCTGGCTCAATTGGAACACGCTGTGCTCGCCCTATAGTATCGCGGCGTAGAGCTGGTTGTGGGAGACATTTGAGTAATTCATCAAACTTGGCGTCCAACTTGGTGTCAATTGACTTCTCAATGTCATCCATCTTCTCCATTGTCTTTCCAAAGCTGGCCATCACATCTTCCACCTGTTGACCCAACATTTGATGAAACTTATCATGAAGCTCCTTGTTCGTCATGTTCTCCCAGTCAATCTCGTCGACTTGTGTTCCTGCCATAGTTAGCAGTAATAGAAACAGACAAGAATATGATCCTACACACTACTGGAATATGGTGGTGGTGGGGTGTCACAAATCCGTCAAGCGAATCTCAAATTCTTACCAGTTCTTACCCAGCAGCAGGCGGTGATCGGCAACCGTTGTAGTCAAAACTCTCAAAGCTTGGATAGAGCGATTACCAGGGAGAGTCAAACACACGACGTAGATGTATGTGGAGCTGGGAAGGCTTATATATGGTAGCAAAAAGGATCAACAATAATCAATTCAGAGATGCAAAGTTGAATAAATGCTCAACGACGGTACTGTGCTGGTCCTAGGCTAGACCGTGCTAGAGACGCGAGCCTAGAACACTAACAAAATCACGGCGCGGCACGTAAACAAGGGAGGAGCACACTCTGAATTTTTTTCTCTTTTTTTCCTTTTTTTTGCACTTTTTTTTCCTCTTTTTGTTTTGCTCCGCAACAAAATTTTTTTCGAAAAAGTCTACAAATGGTCTAAAAACTGCCTAGCCAAAATTTTCCAAACTTAGTTTTTTTTTGGCTTTTTCGTGGACTATAGGTATGAAGAACAGACTCGATCTAAACTACGGAAAACTGTAAAATCTCACCGAGCAACCTGGAAATCTGATACCACTTGATAGAGGCAAAGGTGTCCCGTATTTCGATGAGATGATGGATTTCGCTTAGGTGGAAGTCGACTTTCACGATCCGACTACGAATGTGCGAGGACGTTGCGCCTTAGCAATCGCTAAACCAACTCCGAGAGGTTATTGACCACGCCGGAGCACGATCAACCTGACCACGAGGGTCTGTTTCCTGCGAGCAAACGAAGAACAAGCAAGAAATTGAGATTGCAATCTGGATATTGCGAATATAAGATGAAAGCTTTATTGATCAAGGTGGGGTTCTGTGACGCCCTTGTCTGATCATTGAACACAAACGAAGTACGCGAAGTTGCAGCTATGGCGAATTTTAATCGAAACAAAACCCAAAGTCTAAACGGTGCCCTAAGGGCTGTATATATGGAGGAAGAGGGGGTGAATTTCGTGGCCCTTGGTGGAGGGGTCCGAAACTAACCCTATCTCTTGTTTCCCCACACATACGGACTCTAAAAATAGCCTATACTTATGTATTTCAAAATTACATGGGCCTGGCCCAATAATAAGGTGACGCAACACCTAGAATAGCCTCTGGACGAAATTTATGAAGTGGCATCTTGTATATTTCGTCCAAGGCATCATGCACTCATTATGGTGGCTTCAAAGTCCTGAAATCATCACTTGTAACCCCGTTCTTGTTCCCCTTGCGCATGCCATCATCTCCATGCTTGTTCTTGCTCCAATGTTCATCCTTCTCCAAGCTAGGCCCTTCATTTGTAAGCAAAACAAATGTATCCAATTTAGGCAGCATCATATTCTCATGAACATTAGAATCATTACCAAGAAACGAAAGTACCTGATAATTTAATTGGCGTGCGCGAGCTCTAGTAATTGGTCCAGTATATGTAGCAGTAGGGGCTCTGGGTGTAACAATGGTATTGATGTCCTCATCATCCTCCCCTTCTTGAAATGAAGTCGTCCTCAACGGAAGCTCATCTTGCTCACCCAAATAAGGCTTCAAATCTGCAATCTTAAAAGTGGGACTAACCCCAAAATCTGCATGCAGCCCAAGTTTATATGCATTATCATTTATTTTCTCCAACACCTTAAAAGGACCATCAGCACGTGGCATTAACTTTGATTTGCGCAAATCAGGAAATCTATCCTTACGCAAATGTAACCAAACAAGATCTGCAGGTGCAAACACAAGATGTTTTCTACCCTTATCTCCAGCAAGCTTATATTTAGCATTCATACGCTCAATGTTTTCCTTAGTTAACTCATGCATTTTAAAAATCAATTTAGCACATTGTTTAGCATCAAAATTAACCTTCTCTGAAGATGGAAGAGGCAACAAATCAATAGGTGCACGAAGTAGGAAACCATACACAACTTCAAAAGGGCACATCTTAGTAGTAGAATGCAATGAACGATTATAAGCAAATTCAATATGAGGCAAGCATTCCTCCCACATTTTCTTATTATTCTTCAAAACAGCCCTAAGCATAGTAGACAATGTTCTATTGACTATTTCAGTTTGTCCATCAGTTTGGGGGTGACAAGTAGTACTAAAAAGCAGTTTAGTCCCCAACTTAGCCCATAAACATCTCCAGAAGTGGCTAAGAAATTTAGTATCACGATCTGAAACAATAGTATTTGGCACACCATGCAAGCGAATAATTTCACGAAAGAACAAATCAACAACATTAACAACATCATCGCTTTTATGACATGGTATAAAGTGTGCTATTTTCGAGAATCTATCCACGACAACAAATATGCTATCCCTCCCCTTCTTTGTTCTAGGTAAACCTAAAACAAAGTCCATAGATATATCCTCCCAAGGAACACTAGGTACAGGCAAAGGCATATATAAACCATGAGGATTGAGTCGTGACTTCGCTTTTTGACATGTAGTTCAGCGAGCAATAAAACTCTCAACATCCCATCTCATCTTTGGCCAAAAGAAATGTGTAGCAAGTACGTCCTCCGTCTTCTTCACGCCAAAGTGTCCTATTAGTCCTCCTCCATGCGCCTCCTGCAACAATAAAAGACGAACGGAGCTAGCTGGAATGCATAGCTTGTTAGCACGGAACACAAATCCATCATTAACGATGAACTTGTTCCATGTTCTTCCTTCTTTACAATTCTGCAATACATCTTTAAAATCAGCATCATGCACATATTGATCTTTGATGGTCTCCAAACCAAATATTTTGAAGTCAAGTTGTGAAAGCATAGTATAGCAACGAGACAATGCATCAGCAATAACATTTTCTTTACCCTTCTTGTGTTTAATAACATAAGGGAAAGTCGCTATGAATTCAACCCATTTAGCATGTCTACGATTCAGTTTAGCTTGACTTTTAATATGTTTCAAAGATTCATGATCAGAATGTATAAAAAATTCTTTGGGCCATAAATAATGTTGCCATGTCTCTAAAGTCCGAACAAGAGCATATAATTCTTTATCATAAGTAGAATAATTCAGACTAGGCCCACTCAATTTTTCAGAAAAGTATGCAACAGGTTTGCCATCTTGTAATAACACACCTCCTAATCCAATTCCGCTAGCATCACATTCAAGCTCAAAAGTCTTATTAAAATCAGGAAGTTGGAGTAGAGGAGCATGTGTCAACTTATCTTTCAACACCGTGAAGGCTTCTTCCTGTGCGGTACCCCAAACAAAAGGCACATCCTTCTTTGTAAGCTCATTGAGAGGTGCAGCAATGGTGCTGAAATCTCTCACAAAACGCCTATAGAATCCAGCGAGGCCAAGAAAACTCCTCACTTGTGTGACCGTTTTGGGCTGTGGCCAACTCTCAATAGCTTGAATCTTGGCTTTATCAACTTCAATTCCCTGTGGAGTAACAACATAGCCAAGAAAAGGCACTCGGTCGGTGCAAAAGGTGCACTTCCCAAGGTTACCAAACAAACGTGCATCACGTAGAGCAATAAAAACAACAGGTAAATGTTCCAAATGTTCCTCCAAAGATCTGCTATAAATCAATATGTCATCAAAGTAAACTACCACAAATCGTCCAATGAAAGCACGTAAAACTTCTTCCATTAATCTCATGACAGTACTAGGTGCATTAGTTAACCCAAAAGGCATGACTAACCACTCATATAATCCAAACTTAGTTTTAAATTTTCTTTTCCATTCATCCCCCAATTTCATACGATGGTATCCACTACGCAAATCAACTTTGGAGAATATGGTAGAGCCACTCAATTCATCAAGCATATCATCTAGCCTAGGAATAGGATGACGATAACAAATAGTAATATTATTAATGCCTCTACAATCAACACACATACGCGATGTACCATCCTTTTTCGGCACTAGAATAATAGGAACAGCATAAGGACTAAGGGATTCGCGTATATAACCTTTGTCGAGCAGCTCCTGTACTTGATGCATAATCTCCTTTGTCTCCTCTGGATTGGTACAGTATGGCGCGCGGTTTGGCAGTGAAGCACCGGGAATTAAGTCAATCTGATGCTCAATCCCTCGAATAGGCGATAATCCCGGTGGAACGTCTTGTGGAAAGACGTCAGCGGACTCCTGCAAAATGTTAGTGACAGCAGGAGGCAAAGAGGAAGGCACGTCCTCGAATGAAAATAATGCCTCTTTGCACACAAAAGCAAAGCAAACAGATTTGCTGAAATCTAGCTCATCAATATCAGATTTGGTGGCAAATAAACATGCACTTTTGAATTTAATTTCAGAAGCAACACTAGATGGTTTATTATTAGGCTTCATTTGTTGCTCAAATTCTTTTGCCACAATTTCATTTTCACTCTTATTTTGCTCTTGTTTTGCTTTATTAGCTCTATTAATATCATCTTTCAAAATGGAATTAGGAGTCATAGGAAGCAAAGTAATATTTTTATCCTTATGAACAAGAGTATACTGATTATTTATACCATGGTGTACAGAATTTTTATCAAATTGCCATGGTCTACCAAGTAATAAGGAACATGCTTGCATAGGTACCACATCACAATCAACATAATCAGCATATGTAGAGATACTAAAATGCTCACGAACAGTACGTGTTACCTTAACCTTGCCGCTGTTGTTGAACCATTGGATGTAGTAAGGATGTGGATGTGGTCTTGTGGTGGGAGAGAGTTTCTCCACCATCTCCATGCTAGTCAAGTTGTTGCAGCTCCCTCCGTCTATGATGATGCGCACAGAACGTTCCTTCGCAACTCCCTTTGTATGGAACAAATTATGCCTCTGATTTTGCTCAGCTTGTGTAACCTGCACACTCAAAACACGTTGAGCAACTAAACATTCATACCTGTCAGCATCTTCAGGAGCCATGTATTGCGTCTCATGATCAGAATCATCTCCACCGTGTTCTTCACTTGTAATAAGGG
The DNA here is from genome assembly GCF_002162155.2 of Triticum dicoccoides. Taxonomy (NCBI): domain Eukaryota; kingdom Viridiplantae; phylum Streptophyta; class Magnoliopsida; order Poales; family Poaceae; genus Triticum; species Triticum dicoccoides. The sequence goes on from NC_041385.1 coordinate 417,615,424, forward strand.
CCAAAGTCTCCTCATCATAGTCACTAGCAGACTTATACCCACCATCCTCAATAGCAATTATCACACGCTGAGATTTGCATTCTCGCGCATAATGTCCTCTTCCCTTACAACGACGACAAATAATATCACTTGTGTGCCCTGCTGATGCCATGGACGAAGAAGAGCTCTGTGCAGGCCCGGCAGGTGCGCTCTTGGCAGATAGTGGTGGTTGTGCCTGCTTTCTTGTATCACGGCTGGAGGTAGCAGCTGATGGAGGTGCTGGTGCAGTGGAAGTAGAGGATGCACGCGGTGTCCATGATGAAAGTCGACCTGCAGAAAAGTTAGTTCGCACCAATGCTTGTCGATCCTGCACTTCACGTTCAGCTTTACAAGCAAGATGGAATAAACGAGTGATATTAGTATACTCCTTATACTCTAGAATGGTCTGAATCTCTCTATTTAATCCACCCATAAAACATGCAAGCATAGCTTCATTCTCCTCAACAATACCACATCTAATCATGCCAGTTTGTAATTCCTGATAATATTCTTCTACAGAATTTTTTCCTTGTCTTAAACGCTGCAATTTTTGAAGCAATTCACGTTGATAATATGGTGGAACCCAACGAGTATGCATAGCAGTTTTCAAAGCAGCCCAAGTAGTTGGAACAGGATATAATCTACAATGTTCAGACCACCATACACATGCAAAACTAGTGAAATCACAAACAGCAGCAGCTACCTGTCTCTCCTCGGGATATTGTAAACATGTAAAACGTTGTTCAGTTTCTAACTCCCAAGTAAGATATATATCAGGAACATATCTACCCTCAAATGGTGGAATATTCAATTTCAGTTTTGGAATATGGTCATTCTCTTGTACCTGAGGTGGTGGTGCAGGCCTACCGTTGCGAATATATACCTGAGGTCGACCTGCTGGTGGTGGTGCTGGTGGCTGCACGTAGTTCTGATTTTGATCAACCTCATCCTCATAATAGTCCTCCACCTCTGCAGTAACAGCAGGAGCTACAGAAGCACCAACAGCAGTAGCAGCGGCACCAGAATTTTGTCCTGGCTCAATTGGAACACGCTGTGCTCGCCCTACAGTATCGCGGCGTAGAGCTGGTTGTGGGAGACGTTTGAGTAATACATCAAACTTGGCGTCCAACTTGGTGTCAATTGACTTCTCAATGTCATCCATCTTCTCCATTGCCTTTCCAAAGCTAGCCATCACGTCTTCCACCTGTTGACCCAACATTTGATGAAACTTATCATGAAGCTCCTTGTTCGTCATGTTTTCCCAGTCAATCTCGTCGACTTGTGTTCCTGCCATAGTTAGCAGCAATAGAAACAGACAAGAATATGATCCTACACACTACTGGAATATGGTGGTGGTGGGGTGTCACAAATCCGTCAAGCGAATCTCAAATTCTTACTAGTTCTTACCCAGCAGCAGGCGGTGATCGGCAACCGTTGTAGTCAAAACTCTCAAAGCTTGGATAGAGCGATTACCAGGGAGAGTCAAACACACGACGTAGATGTATGTGGAGCTGGGAAGGCTTATATATGGTAGCAAAAAGGATCAACAATAATCAATTCAGAGATGCAAAGTTGAATAAACGCTCAACGACGGTACTGTGCTGGTCCTAGGCTAGACCGTGCTAGAGACGCGAGCCTAGAACACTAACAAAATCACGGCGCGGCACGTAAACAAGGGAGGAGCACACTCTGAATTTTTTTTTCTCTTTTTTTCCTTTTTTTGCACTTTTTCCTCTTTTTGTTTTGCTCCGCAACAAATTTTTTTTCGAAAAAGTCTACAAATGGTCTAAAAACTGCCTAGCCAGAATTTTCCAAACTTAGTTTTTTTTGGCTTTTTCGTGGACTATAGGTATGAAGAACAGACTCGATCTAAACTACGGAAAACTGTAAAATCTCACCGAGCAACCTGGAAATCTGATACCACTTGATAGAGGCAAAGGTGTCCCGTCTTTCGATGAGATGATGGATTTCGCTTAGGTGGAAGTCGACTTTCACGATCCGACTACGAATGTGCGAGGACGTCGCGCCTTAGCAATCGCTAAACCAACTCCGAGAGGTTATTGACCACACCGGAGCACGATCAACCTGACCACGAGGGTCTGTTTCCTGCGAGCAAACGAAGAACAAGCAAGAAATTGAGATTGCAATCTGGATATTGCGAATATAAGATGAAAGCTTTATTGATCAAGGTGGGGTTCTGTGACGCCCTTGTCTGATCGTTGAACACAAACGAAGTACGCGAAGTTGCAGCTATGGAGAATTTTAATCTAAACAAAATCCAAAGTCTAAACGGTGCCCTAAGGGCTGTATATATGGAGGAAGAGGGGGTGAATTTCGTGGCCCTTGGTGGAGGGGTCCGAAACTAACCCTATCTCTTATTTCCCCACACATACGGACTCTAAAAATAGCCTATACTTATGTATTTTGAAATTACATGGGCCTGGCCCAATAATAAGGTGACGCAACACCTAGAATAGCCTCTGGACGAAATTTATGAAGTGGCATCTTGTATATTTCATCCAAGGCTTCATGCACTCATTATGGTGGCTTCAAAGTCCTGAAATCATCACTTGTAACCCCATTCTTGTTCCCCTTGCACATGCCATCATCTCCATGCTTGTTCTTGCTTCAATGTTCATCGTTCTCCAAGCTAGGCCCTTCATTTGTAAGCAAAACAAATGTATCCAATTTAGGCAGCATCATATTCTCATGAACATTAGAATCATTACCAAGAAACAAAAGTACCTGATAATTTAATTGGCGTGCGCGAGCTCTAGTAATTGGTCCAGTATATGTAGCAGTAGGGGCTCTGGGTGTAACAATGGTATTGATGTCCTCATCAGTTAGCCGTGCCAGCAGCTCCTCTGCTGTCTCCTTCCCCAGCCTCTGAGATCCCGCTCCTTCCACAATCGCTGCTGATCGGATCTCAAACGAGAAAAACTTCCTCTCCTCCCTTCTCTTCCCAAGCGCCCTAGGGACCGAAGCTGGAGCAGGTCGTTGGACCCCCCGCAGTACTAGCCCCGAGAGATCGAGGGGTTTTTGGCGACGGACAATGGGTAGATTCCGGCGTGCGCCGCCGGAAGATGTCGAAACCCTAGGTCTATCGCCCTAGGGGAGGGCATACGTGACTCCACCGTTTACGGGAGAGCCAAAATGGTGCACTAAGAAGCTAAGGGCGTGTTTGGTTGCCCGCATAGAGCCCAACTAGGCCCACGCGAGAAGTAAGAGGCCTGTTTGGTAGCCCGCATACACTATTGGGCCTGCATCGCACGCTTCTTAAAAGCACTTCTGGGCCTGGCTGGCTGGAAACGCAAGAATCGGCAGTTTCTGTGGAGCCAGGCCGAGCGGAAGCGCAGCGAGCGGGCCCCTGCATGAGGAGAAACGGGGGGGATGCGAGGTGTTTACGTGGTGTCTTCTTCAACCTCCAGTAAGCTCCTCTCTAATCTCCTCTCTTCCATGCCCCTCTAATCTACACAATAATGCTTCTATTCGTGGTAAGCTCTACATGAAAAAGATGCACCTGATGCTATAGTTCCATTCAGGCGACTGGTTCGTAGTTTCGTCAGCCGTAAGTTCTTAATCTTGTGTTCCCATTTGGAGCTATTCTGGACGAATTTTGTCAGATTCACCGTGCACGATCGATGATTTGAAATTTCTTTTGACCAGCAGCCTAATCTTGCAGTTCCTCACAACATTCATGTTGTAAGTTTTTGGTTTCGACGATCGTAGCTTCATCTCTCTTTGAACAGCAGTCTACTGCACTGACGCCGCCATGTCGAGCTCCTCTATCCTCTGCTCAGAGCCCTCCTATTTGTCCCTCTCGATGCCAAAGACCTTCCCCTTGGTCTCCTTGCCCGCGTGCTACTATACTAGAGTCGTTTCTGGCGTCGCTCATCTCGGCCTACTCTCTGTCGTCCTCCTACTACACTGACGCTGCAATGACGCGCACACTACTTTCTTGTGTCCTCTGCCTCCGTGCACACTGGAGTTCGCCGCGCCGCTGACGGGGTCGATCATCTTGGCCTCCTCTCTCTCGCCCTACTACACTGGAGTCATTTCCGGCGTTGATCATCTCGGCCTCCTCTCTCGTCCACTGCACTGACGATAGCATGGAGCGAGCACTGCATTCTCCTCCTTTGTCCACTGTCTTTGCGCGAGCACTGCAACTAGTTCGCCGACGGTGTCGCTTGTCATGTCGCAGACGGGGTCGCTCATCCAAGACTCCATGCTTGTCATGTCGGACACAGCGCCAGGGCCACTATCCACCATAGTCGCATTGTCCGGCGCACACTGCACTTCTTCTCCCATTCCCTCTGCTAGCTCTTAACCATGTCTGCTAAGTGAAGTGCTAGCTCTTAATCATACCTCATGCGTGCAACCAAACACCGAGTTCATGTGCCGCTTGGGCCAGTGTAGGCAACCAAACAAGGCGCACTTGCATATTACCTAATGCAGGGACCCCAGATGCAGGCAACCAAACAACTCACAGATGTCGCATATGAGGCTATTTTTTCAGAACCAGGTTGGGTTGAGATGTGTATGCAACGCAACTACTATTCACTACGGCAACCAAACATGCCCTAAGAGCATCTCCAGCCGCGTCCCCAACAGCCCCCTCCCCTCCCCCCGTCCATTTTTTAGCGCTGACGCTGGAAAAACGGCCCAATCACGCCCTCAGAAGCCTAATTTTTGCCGGTTAGGTTCGAAACTGGCGCCAGCGAACCCACGCCGAACCCGGCGCGCTGGGGGAGGGGGGAGGCATCGAGGAAATCGTTTTTGGCGCGAAAGAACGGCGGGCCCGCCGAGCCAGCGACCCCCGCGCATCATCATCCTCATCGCCTCAGTTTCCCACGGGGAATCAAAGCCAAGGCTGCCACCGGTCAGCCTTTCATTGATTCCTCACGGGCGGCGCAGTGCGGCAACACACCCCCTTCCGCCACAGGTACACACGTTTTCCACCCAGCGGCCACTATAAAAGCTGCCCCTCCCTTGTTAGTGGACGCACTTGCCCGTAGCCCCCTCTCTCGCCGCCGACGCCCTCTCTTCCCTTCTCTCCCCGTCTAGCCATAGCGTGCACGCCCTGCCGATGGGAGAGCGGTTCTCGGGCGATGGAGCGGCGGCCAACGGCTTCGGCCGCTGCCACCTGCACGAGTGGGAAGCCCACCTCCTCCACGAGGCGAACTACCCGGTGCCGCCTGACATGCGCGTGCTGGGGCGGTGGAGGCTCAGCGTCGGGGGCGTCTCAGACCCCCTCACACAGCCCGACGTCGACCACCCCGCCTACTTCCACGCTGAGATCATGTGTGTTCGGGCCTCTCTGCCGGAGGAGGAGCGGGACCTCCCGGAGTACGCCGCCGGCAACCACGCGCACTGGGCGGCGTACTTCCAACGCCGGCACGAGGAGCGGCTCGCCTCCACCAACAACACGCCGGTGGTAAGGGGACACAACAACAGCGACTGTCGCCACCTGTGGTGGGGCGCCCTCGGCCGCAAGCTCCACGCCGTCCTCGAGTACCTCGAGGACGGCAACGATCCATCCCTCGGGTACCCGGCCCCCCACCGGAGTGGCGGCCTATGGCTGCCAAGGCGCATGCTCGCCGGGTCCTCGTCCTCCTCCTCTTCCCGTTCCACCTCCCGCTCCTCCGGGTCGCGGGCGCTCGTCAGCGTCAAGGCTGAGCCCGTGGAAACGCCGCTCGGACGACGCACCCGCGGCGCCGCCCTCGTCGTCAACGAGGGCGGCCGTGCCTCCTCGGCTCCTATCTAATGCCTCGTCAAGCCGAAGACGGAGTCGGGGTTCGCCCCCGTGAAGAGCGAGCACGATGACATGGCCGCACTCGATGACGAGGCCGCCATGAAGTGGGCGCGGGAGGACTGGTCCCGGTTGGAGATGGAGCGCCAGCGCCGCGCCCTAGAGGAGATCGCCGCTCGGCGCCATGGCCACGACGAGGGAGGCGTCATCGCCCTTGAGGACAACGACGACGAGACGCCGCCGCCTGCCAAATCAGTCCGCCAGGGCGACCCCGGGCAGGGATCCAGGGACGGCCGCGGTGTGAAGAAGGAGAAGGACGACGACGACGACGGCGACTACAACGCCTTCAGCAAGCTCTTCGGCCTGTAGGCGCGTCAGCAACATTTTTTTTCTTTTTAGTAGATTATGTTCAATAAGCAAAAAGACTGTGGACGACCCAATTATCGTCCAATCTATACCATGTTTGCCAAATCTTGATCGAATTTTGGCCGAGCATATTTTTAAAAAAAATTAGAAAACGTCGACTGGGGGCAATCTAGGGCGACGGATGGAAACTCGATCGCCCCCACGCTGAAATTATGTTCGTCCGAGGACGTCGCTATTTCCAACCCCTAGGAGGCCGAACGGTCCGCGGTGCCCGGCCGTACGCTTGGCCGGGGTGGATCTACACGTACGTGGAGCCGGCCGGAATCAATCGACGCCGACGTATGTACGGTGCTCTTTTTTTTTTTGCGGGTGTACACTTTGATTACCCAAAGTAGTTAACCGGACCCATCTAGTACTTGATGTTGCATGCGCCCGTCTCATGGTCCGCTGGTTTAATATACCGTTTCTAAATATAAGTCTTTTTAAGGATTTCAATATGAACTACATATAGATATATGTAGACGTAGTTTAGAGTGTAGATTCGTTTATTTTGTTCCGTATGTAGTCTATATTAGAATGTCTAAAAAGATTTATATTTAAAAATGGAAGGAGTAATTTTTTTACACAAGGGGCTGCAACTACTGCACTACTACTATGGCAGCAAATTGAGCGGCGCAAAATGGAAAACCAAAACAAGTCCTTGCCTGCCAGAAATAGCCAAGCAGCACGAGTGCCACATCCCATCTGGCGAATGCGTTTCCTCCCGGTCCCGGCGAATGGAATATCGAGTGCTGTTTTTCTTTTTGCGAGAAGAAATTATGCGCCGTTAATTGCTAAACCAACGGCTGCGATGGCCAGGCGTCACCGTCGTGTGTCGCCTCCGGCCTCGATCGGTGGCACGCGCTCGCCCGGCGCAACGACTATGTGACAACGGGGTACTCCTTTGGGCCCGCTGTCAGTGGATGATATGGAGCCTGTGTCCTTTCTCCCGAGGGAAGGGCAGCCGTTATCATCACTAGCAGGACGCCCGTGCGTTGCTACGGGCTGCAATGCATAGAAATAAATAAAAATGATTAAGGTCATTTGTAAGTTGAAGCTCATTTTTTCTCATACGCCCGGGCATGTACGGGCACCTAGTGGGCTCCCCGAAATTAAAACGTCTGGACAGTCCGGACTCCATCGAATACAGACCATATGTATGGAAGAAAAATGGTTGTTTGGACTACCCGCCATCCAACACCTAAAACCAACCCTAAGACGCACCCTTCCCTGTTCCTACCGGACCCTTCCCTTCCCACTCAGTTTACCAGAGTACCAGGACATTTCTCAAGTCCTTCTCAACTTCGCCATCGCAACCTCTCTCCTTCAAACCGTACTTCCCCACAAACCGCCAAGGAGTCCCCCAGCAACCACCCCGCTCTCCGCCCTAACCCCTTCCCCCTGTGTCCGTGCCGATTCGACACCACCAACAAGGGGGTGGGGGTGAAGGAAGCATGAGCCAGTTCTACAACCACAAGTGCAGATCCTCATGCAATGTAAGATTCAGGCCCAAACAATGTCGACACCATCTCGCTTCTCCCTTGCAGCCAGCACATCTCTTCATTTTTTTCTCCCCATTCCAAGTGCCTCCTTCTCAAATGCACAACCTTGCAAGGCATTGTATTTCTCCTCCCAAATTCTCAGTCTTCTTACATCTCAAATTGTCTCGGGCTCCAAGTAAATGTGCATCCTCAGATGCGCAACCCCTGAACAAAACAAGGCATTGTATTTGTCCTCCCATGTTCTCATTCTTCATACCTCTCAAATTATCTCCACTACACACAATGTGTTGCCTCTTCTTAACGTCCACTAAATCTCCATGATTCCTTTTACTGCCTTTATCACCATCAAAAACAAGAATTCCCATGCATAGAAAAGATATTCTAATAGCACTAAAAATATTAAAAATTAACCAAACTTTAATAAATGAATCATCGTATGAATAGAGAACTCACGCCTATTATCTAAGTATTTTTTAATATGCTTAATCAATTGTGGATGGACAAAAAACGGCTTCCCTTAGCTTGCAACCATTCCATCCGCTTTGAACTGAGCTACAGAGCGAAAATCTTGAGCGCAAACCTATTTACTTCCTCCTGAGTGCTCATATTATCAATCTACCGAAGCACAACATTTGAAGTCAGTCCAAGGATATTAGTTGGATTTGTCCAGAAACTTTATTAAAGTATTGTTTTTTTGTGAAAATGACTAAGGCCAAATATTAAGTAACACAGGTCCTTACCTATACAAAGAAAATTACATTTTTTTTTGAGTTGTAAAAAGAGGAATCCTTGCAACCAAGAAGAAGAAACAATCGTGAGAATGTTCATGTCACTGTATTTGCATTGCCTTTGCCTAGTACCCAGGCGAAGGAAAACATGCTCACTTTTTCCAATGCAGTTAAAATGTTGAACTGTGTAAGCCCATGACCAATGTCAAAAGCTCTCAATAAAAAGGAACATTAGTTCAACAGCCTGCAACTTAGATACACTCAAATTACGATCTTTCGGTTATGAAGTTAGCATTAAGTTTCGAATAATGCTAAAATATGAAAGATAACACAAGTGCAACACATTACTGGACACAAAAAATTTCTGTATTTTTAGACAATAGTATTGAACAAGCACAAAGTTGCATATGTACTGCATAAAAAATAAATAAATAAACCATGAGGAAGCAAGCACCCACTGCTGGCCTGAGTCACACAGGCGCACCTCCTCCACCCTTGGACGGCTTCCAGCGTCACCGAAGGGACAATGTCCACATCGTTGACATCCTTCTCCACCACCTTACATGCAGCTTTTCCCACACTTCGGTGCGGTCAACACAGACCAGATCCTCTCCGGCCTTTCACCTAAAGCCTGTTGGTGCATACCTTATATGCCTGAGTACTTGTCCGACTTATTTTGCAATGCAATTTATTTGTCAGCTGGCGCATTTGGCTGAGAGAAACTAGCACGTACAAGCTAGCCAAGCTAAGCTAATCATTCTCCCAGTCATCTTCACAATTTTGCTTCATTCATAGTGTTAACCTCAAGGCTTTGGCATATGCTAATGAGGTGATTGAAGAATCCTGCAATTCTGATAGAATATTTTTCCTGTCAGAGCTAATTATGCGCCAAAACATATTGTCAGCACTTTTCTTGAACCAAGATCTATAATCCTTGGTAATTTTTCCTCCTTTTCTTGCGTATTCAGAACCCAACCGGCCTAAGTGCAACATTGACCTTCAGTACACCGTATAGTATTTAGTATAGAACTTCAATACAATATCTAAGAAGAAATGTCAGTTTTTCTCTGTATCTTTAGTGCAATCACTCACGTGACTGTCCCTCGACAAAAATCATTAGGTTTTGGATCCTGCAAGTACAATCTTCTCCTTCAAAAATAGAGCATGTATGTCTGTCACAAATAAGTACTCCCTCGGTAAAAAATATAAGAGCGTTTAGAGCACTAAAGTAGTTATCTAAATGCTTTTATATTTCTTTACAGAGGGAGTACATAAGGAAGAGAAATATATCCGAGAGAGGATTCCTACTTGGTACATGCCATTATATATAGACACTTCATATAAAGAGTACGCCTAAAAATTAGTAGTTTGTATCTGCAAGGCCAACTCTTTGTTAAATAATTTATAACCCATTTAGCACAAGTCAAAACGATCTTATACCGAGAATATTTCGAGGCAATAACAAGGAAATCTAACCCATATCTGTAGCAGAAGAATATTGATTAATGCTTGCACCCATTTGGTGGTGCCCTGTAGCAGAAGAATAAGCAACTGATAATGTCGGAACCCTCTATCCAAAACTCATCATGTACACCAAAGAAGTCTGCATAGGAACAAGCGGTTGCTTTCCTTGTCCCATCGAGCACAAGAACAAGATTATGGAGCAGTACGCAAGTAAACTGTTGGGTTAAGGAAATGTGCACAAGCTAGTAAGGCTAGCTTTTTGCAGGAAGCTCATGAAAACATCAGTCTAAGTACACAAATTCCTTTATAGATCGAAGAACTAACATGCACTACATACCTCATATCTAAATTGTGCTGCTCGTCAACTATATTCATTTGAAAAATACTCTAGCAATTTCAAATTTAATGTATGTCATTCGGTGGAATTTTCTCCTGAAGTCTTCCACAATACATAACAATTATAGTAAAAATTTACATAAAGACCAATTTCAGAGAAAAAGAACATTACTTCTGATAGTACATGAATTAGTATAACACACAATTACCTCTTCAAAAACATGTATTCTACAAGTTGGAACGTCGTACAGGGAAACTGAGACAATTCTAGAACATAAACGACCATGAGAAAGCATCTAGCTAGAGATAATAGATGGGAAATACGTCAGGTTACTCTTACCTAATTGGTGGAGTAGTATAACTGCCGAGTGGTGGCTGCCGACCATCACCTAGGGAAATACGAGGACGTGAGTCTCAGCTCTCACCTAGAACAACAATTAAAGGAAGAAGTTAGGCAGACACTCATATATGTCATGAACACACACATTTTTTCCCATAAATATTTTTTCACTATCTAGGATTGGATCAAGCACAAAGATCAAAAAAAGTGCACAAAAATAGGATCTAAAGCAAAAGAAATCGAAGGCATGGCGCTGAGGGGCCCTGTTGTCTTCTTCAAAAGGAAGACCAATCTTCTGGCCGCCGCCGATGCTCTCTGCTCATGGCAGTGCACAACGGCACGACCTCGAAGCAAAGGACATAGAAGAAGGGACGTGAAACCAATCATTTCCTTTCGGTCCACATATAAGCTCTGCTAGATGAGACGAGGAGGCAAGCAGGCATGGACATCACGTACCTTGGTGAATCCCTCGGTTGCCACTGGCGCCGGTCTGCCACTCGAAAAAGAGGACCACCCGCTAGTGGCCGTCATCCAAATCGCGTTCCTGTTCACCTTAGGTGGCCTGCTGTGCGCCTATGCCAGGGTCGTGGAGAAGGTAGCGAGACACCGACGGAACAAGATCAGGAGCCCCATCCTAGGCAAGCGGTGCTATCGACGTCGGGCATGAAGAGAGCCGATGGGAAGGAGGGGAGGTGGGGTAGAAGGGGAGAACAACGGCGTTTCGGGATTGCAGGCAGGGGGACGTGCGAGGTGAGTGTTTTTTTCACCGGGTTCTGTTGTGTTGCCTGCACGGATATATAGGAAAACAAATAGGTGAATTATAATTCCTTCCATTGTATCAGTGCTGGGAAAGGAAGCGAGGGGCAAAAATCAATCGAGGGGCCTTTAAGAGTAGAGATTAGTTAATTGGATTTTTCTTTAAAGTCTGTTATTTGTTTCCTTAAAATTTATTATATGTTTCCTAAATCAAATTGCATTGATGGGATGGATCGGTTGATTTGGGTAGTCTGTTATTTGTTTCCTTCACATCCATTATATGTTTCCTAAAGCAAATTGCATAGATGAGATGGATCGCTTGATTTGGGTAATTTAGTAAAGTTAGATCTGTGTCTTTTTGTACGGTAGGAAAGTGTTTGTTTAGAAGGAAATAGTGAAAAAAATAAACCGATGGGGTGGTGGGAGGGGGGACGAAAAAAACCAGACGAAAGTGGTGGGAGGATGACCAAAATAAAACGGAGGTGAGAGGATGACGAAAAAAACCCAGCAAAAAAAAACCGCGCAGACTATTCACCAAGTCGTCCATTAGGAGTAGAGATTGGACCAAAGGAATTCCACCCCCACCCCACCCCACCAAGTCTCGTGCCCGCGTCATTAAAAGGAGAGGAAAGGAAAGGGAGGGAAAGGGTATGGGATTTGGTGCGTAAATGTTTGTTTAGACAATGTTGCGTAAATGTTTTCTCAGAAGCACATGCAATTTTATTCATACTCATAATGATTACAGATACATTGTTTGAAACTAAGATAAAAAAATAAAAATAACACGTATAACTAAGAATTACAATGAAATACGTATCTTGAAAGCATTTTCTTCACGGTATCAATATCTGCTCGAAGAAATATTTTAAATACTTCGGTAAAAAAAAGCTGAAATTGGACTGAAGCAACGATGTTATTACTTTTTCATCCGCACGAACATTACTAATAATAATTTTTTTAAAGCGCCTTGAGTCGCCTTGAGTATCTCTCAAAAAAAAAATCGCTCAGCTATCTCTGGTCTCCCCTCCAAAATGAAAGAGCTATCTCTGGTCTGATGGCGCGCGCGCAAACACGCATCACACCTGTACACCAACATGGAAATTAACATGAAATTAGATGTCCCGCAAAAATTAGATGCCCGCTGGCAGTTGGCATTTCATAAGAACATCTTGTCTTGTTGGCGTGCATGGTGCACGGCGACGGCGTCGGCACAGTACGTAACGTACGGCGAGAGGGCGCACGGATCTAATCGAAATCTTTTGGTGCTTGGCTGGAAGATATGAGAAACGGACGGGTACAAAGCCAGCCTTTGTGTGTAGCCGAAGCGTTTTCCTGTGCGGGATGATATGATGGCATCAGATACAGAGGAATCTGCGGTCGATGCACTGCTACGGCCTTGAGCACATGACAGTGTGACGACCTCAACTCCAAGTGTCATGCTTTCTTTCTGTTTTTCCTTTTCGTTTTGGAACTCGTCTCGACGATCCACTTGACTTGACTAACAGATGTGCACGTCAAAAATTGGCTGGTGAAGAACGTCAAACTTCCTACCAAAACCGGCCGTGATCAATGTCCTTACTTTGTGCAGAACTTTCACCTCACAGTCGTTCTTACGTGTCTCAGCTGCTAAAAACACTTTTTTTTAGGGGAAGCTGCTAAAAACACTTAAAGCACAAGACAAGTACTACTAGTATTATTATTGTTGCGGTTCGTACCTGCCTCCACTACTACGAGTATAATTATTTCCTTGGAGTTCCTTGGAATGGTTCATTAAGTCCACAAAGTAACCGCTAAGACAACAAATTAAGATTGCAATCAGCGTGCGCCACATCAGCACAACACACTACTAGTAAGTAAGCGAGGCAGGTGGGTGATCTCTTTCATTCGCGCCCGCAGATACGTACACGCGCATTCTTCATTTGGGGTGGCAGCATATGTTTTCTCAGGCATGATTCTTATTCGCTTTCGATTAATTGGATGCATATGTATATGGCCGATTGTCATCTCTTTAATTCCACGTCTCTATCATCCCCTCTACCCGATCAACCGCATATGCTTTTTAATTAGGATCCAATAGTTGTTGGTCACAGTAAGTAAGTGAGTGACCAGACTATGGTAGTATAAAGGCTGACTAGCTGGCTAGGGTGGTCCGGTTATGTCAGTGTACAGAGGAGCTTCAGAGTTCGGAGTGAGGCCCAGGCAGACCTAGAGGAGCTACCTGACGATGCTATAGGGTCTAGGGTAAGGTTGACTGACCTATATGCCCTATCCAAGATTACTACCCTAGAAGCAAAGACGTTCAAAGAACAACAGAGTACCAATCGAAGCCGTCGAGTGCAATCCACTCGACCAGTCATCTCACTCGGGTATCCTTCCCTCCGGATACCACTCGACCAAGACGAAGCCATTCGACTGTACGAGAAACCACTCAACCTACAGAAGAACAGGAGTCACTCAGGACAACAACGGTCGGACATTCACTCCGTAGTCTTAAAGGTCATTAAATACACTTTATAGCTGGCGTTACCAGTACACCCTATCTTAATGTACATTGAACCCCTGTAACGGAGGTGGCTGGGGTCCTGGCGCACTATATATAAGCCACCCCCTCCTCTGGGACAAGGGTTCGCACCCCCTGTAACACACACATCCATATTCCAGTCGACCGCCTCAGGGCACCGAGATGTAGGGCTCTTACCTCCTCCGAGAGGGGCCTGAACTCGTAAAACTCGTGTGTACATCCTTGCTGTAGTTAGGACCTTGCCTCCTCATATGTACCCCCTATTCTTACTGTCAGACTTAGTACCACGACAGTTGACGCCCATCGTGGGGCAAAGCGTCTTAGCGACTTCCGGCGAGGTTGCGTTTTCTTCGATCTTCATCAACATGGTTTCGGGCGGCGGTTTGGTCATGGGTCGCGAGTTCCGACTCGGCGCACTCACTTTCATCGCCGACGACTTTGCCTGGCTCTAGGAGGCCCCCCTCGACGTCGAGGCTTTCCCGACCTGCGGTTTGTCGCACTCCCGCGCGAGTGCATACGACGTCCCCCTTTGGCAGCCGTCGACCCCGTATCAGTCGATCCTCGCGTCGTCTTCTCACTCCGCTGGACGCCGTCGCAAGCGATCTGGTCGATCGCGGCTCCAGCGGTGGGTGAGGCACGCGGTGGCTCGTCAGGCGTTCACCACCCAGGTCGCGGCAATCGAGCCCGACGCGTTTCACTGCGGTCCAGTCGACCTGTCGACTGACCTAGCAGAGACACTTTCTGAGAGCGGGAGCTGTGACCCCGAGGCGGAAGTCCTTATAGTCGACTCCCATCGCAGCCCGACTGGTTTCCGTCGCAGCGGCGACAACGATGGCGACGATGGCCCGTCATACGGCCACGAGGAATATCAGCCCCAACCTCTCAGCTCGCAACAGAGGGAGGAGCTGCACCGCCGCAACATGGAGGCTCTCCAGACCCCCATCATAGGGGAAACCGCCGAGGCTCGTGCCTTGGAGGCTGTGCGCCTGGCCACGCTGGCTGAGCGCACTCGTTTGGAGAATCTCCAACATTCTCTCGACAAGCGTGCTCGTCGACTGATCCCTGAGTCCAGTCGACGTCCATGATGGTTGTTTCCACCGGAAACTCAGGTATTCCGCACACCGATCCAGAATCTTGCGGCTGCCACGCGCATCGCAGAATCCATTCAACCGGCCCGTTCAGAGGCTGGAAGAGGCTTGGAACATATCAGGGCGCTGCTCCGAGCAGCGGGAGACCAGAACTCCGCCGTGTCCCAGTCGTGGAACAGAATCCATAGTAGATCAGTACGGGCGGACACCTTTCAGTCGGCACACAGTCCTAGGTCGCCTTTGCGACATGAAGATCGTGATCACCGCCGAGATCGGCACCTGGGAAGAGATCATGGAGAGTATGATCGTGAGTACGCCCGCGACAACCACCATCGAGCGCCTTCACCCCTTCAGGGGGACAGGTCATACGTGCCCCGGCGGTATGATGACATGCGTCTGTATGGAAATGACCACAGAGTTCCATTCGACCCAAGAAAGCCTGGCTTCGATGCAAGGTCAGTCCTTGTTCAGGGTTTGGTCGACCGGAACAGAGCATACAGAGAAGGGTTGGATAGAGATAGGCCCAGTGGAAGCAGGGTTCACATTTTCGGCCCTGAGTGTTTCGGAAGAGCCATCAGAGCCGCTGAGATTCCTCACAACTTCAGATTGGCGACTGGCGTCAGTAAGTTCACGGGAGAATCAAAGCCCGACACTTGGCTTGAAGACTACTGAGTGGCCCTACACATTGGTGGCGGCAGCGATGAGGTGACCATGAAGCACCTCCCTCTGATGCTTGAAGGTTCTGCCAGGGCCTGGCTGAATCAGTTGGCCCCTGGGAGTATTTTGAGTTGGAATGAGTTAGCCCGAGTGTTTACTAGAACATTTGAGGGCACCTGCAAGAGACCTGCTGGTCTGCCAGAATTGCAGCATTGCATGCAGAAACCGAATGAAACCTTGAGAGATTATATCCAGAGATGGGTCACTCTGCACCACACAGTGGAGAACGTGTCAGATCACCAAGCAGTCTGGGCCTTTGAGGAAGGCGTTCGCTACAGAGAGCTCAATCTGAAGTTCGGTCGGACCGGAGATATGTCTCTAGCTTGGATGATGGAGATTGCCACAAAGTACGCTAACAGCAAAGAAGAAGACCGACTCCGGAGTGGTAAGAACAGACCAGTCGCCCAGGACACCGGAGGAGGAAATTTTAGTCGGAAGCAAAAGCGAAAGGCTGAGGCAGCAGGCCCTGCCGAGGCAACAATGTTGAATCAAGGAAAGTTCAAGGGGAAGCCCAAAGGGCCTTGGATCCCTAAGAAAGTGAAGGACCAAGCAGGAAATGATGTGATGGATTTGCCGTGTCATATTCATACCAAGAAGGATGAGGAGGGGAACCTGATTCCCCCCAACCATACGACTCGACAATGTCGACTCCTAATCCAGAGCTTCCGAGAAAGCCAACCCAGTGAGAAGGACAAAGAGTCCAATAAGGAGGAAGACAAAGACGATGATGGTGGTTACCCCAATGTTAATGCCACCTTGGTGATTTTTGCCGATCTCGAGAGCAAAAGGCGACTGAAAGTCATTAACAGAGAGGTGAACATGGTTGCTCCGGCAACACCAAAGTACTTGAAGTAGTAAAAAAAACTATCACCTTCGACCAGTCCGACCATCCATCACGCATTGCTACCCCTGGGCGGTAGGCGCTGGTGGTCGACCTAGTCATTGGGGGCACCCGACTGACCAAGGTTTTGATGGATGGTGGCAGTGGTCTGAATATCCTATACGCTGAAGCCCTCAAAGGAATGGGCATTCCAATGTCCAAGCTCAGCGAGAGCAACATGCGATTCCACGGAGTCATCCTAGGAAAGAAAGCTGACTCACTCGGTCAGATTACTCTTGACGTGGTTTTCGGCGATGAGAAGAATTACCGCAAGGAAAAGTTGACGTTTGAGGTTGTGGATTTCCAGAGTGCCTATCATGCCATTTTGGGCAGACCTGCCTATGCTAGCTTTATGGCTCGACCGTGTTATGTGTACCTCAAGATGAAGATGCTTGGCCCCAAAGGCGTGATAATGGTCGCCGGTAACCGACAAAGAGCAGAAGACTGTCTTCAGGATGGCGCGAAGATTGCGGACGAGCAGATGGCAGCAGTGGAGTTTCAAGAGTACCAGAAGACTGCAGATTCGAGTGATTTGCTGCGTGCCAAGAGGCCTGCCTCGGAGTCTACATTTCAGTCGGCCTGCGAGACCAAGCCAGTCCACATTCACCCGACCGACCCCAATGCTGCTCCGACCCATATCTTAACGACACTCGACGGCAAATAGGAAGAAGCGCCCATCCAATTCCTCCGTGAGAACTGGGACATCTTTGCATGGAAGCCATCTGGCATGCCAGGTGTACCCAGGGGACTGGCTGAGCACCGTTTGCGAGTTGACCCAAAGGCAAAACCTGTTAAGGAGCATCTCCTCTGGTCCGCCGCGGAGAAGAGAAAGGCAATTGGTGAGGAGGTTGCTCAGCTTCTAGCCGCTGAGTTCATCCGCGAGATATACCACTCCAAGTGGCTCACCAATGTCGTTATGGTTCCCAAGAAAGATAAGTCACTTCGAATGTGTATTGACTTCAAGCACACCAATTGGGCCTGCCCGAAAGATCATTTTCCTCTGCCCCGCATCGACCAGATAGTCGACTCAACTGCGGGATGTGAACGATTGTCCTTTTTGGACGCTTTTCCGGGTACCATCAGATCCGACTGTGTGGACCCGATGAGATAAAGACAGCTTTCATCACCCCGTTTCGGGTGTTTTTGCTGTGTTACTATGCCCTTTGGCCTCAAGAATGCTGGCGCCACATTCATGCGCATGATTCAGAAGTGCCTGCTCACTCAAATCAGTCGAAATGTGGAAGCATACATGGATGACATAGTGGTTAAGTCGTGCAAAGGTTCCGACCTGCTGACTGACCTTGCTGAAACCTCTGCCAATTTAAGAAGGTATGATATCAAGCTCAATCCATCAAAATGCACACTCGGAGTCCCTGGCGAAAAGTTACTCAGTTTTCTCATTTCTGAACAAGGGATCAACGCAAATCCAGAGAAGATTGGCACAATCCTCCGAATGAAGCACCCAGTGCGTGTGCATGATGTTCAGAAGCTTACGGGTTGTTTGGCTACATTGAGCCGATTCATCTCACGCCTCGGTGAAAAGGCACTGCCTCTTTACCGACTAATGAAGAAGTCTAACAAGTTCGAGTGGAATGACGAAGCTGAAGCAACGGTTGAAGAGCTCAAAGCCCTGCTTTCCACCTAGTCGGTGCTTGCTGCTCCAGTTAGCAAGGAGCTTTTACTGCTTTACATCGCAGCCATGGGACAAGTTGTTAGCACAATGCTCACGGTCGAGCGGGAATAAGAAGGCAAAGCCTTCAAAGTTCAGCACCCTGTGTATTACATTTCAGAAGTCTTAAGTCCGTCCAAGCAGAGATACCCTCACTATCAGAAGCTTGTTTATGGGATTTACTTGACCATGAAGAAGGTTGCACACTATTTCTCTAATCACTCAGTTTCAGTCGTCATCGACGCTCCATTGTCAGAAATTTTGAATAACAGAGATGCAACTGGTCGAGTGGCAAAATGGGCGATTGAACTTCTTCCTTTAGATATCAAGTTTGAGGCAAAGAAGGCCATCAAGTCTCAAGCAATTGCAGATTTCCTCGCAGAGTGGATAGAATAACAACAGCCGACTCAGATTCAGTCGGAACATTGGACCATGTTCTTTGATGGGTCCAAGATGTTGAATGGCTCTGGTGCAGGAGTGGGTTTAGTGTCCCCACAAGGAGACAAGCTCAGTTATATCCTCCAAATTCACTTTGATTCTTCAAACAATGAAGCTGAGTATGAGGAATTATTGTATGGGTTGCATATGGCCATTTCACTCGGCGTCCGTCGCTTGATGGTCTATGGCGACTCAGACTTAGTGGTCAATCAAGTAATGAAGGAATGGGATGTCAGGAGTTCCGCAATGACCGGTTATTGCAATGCGGTGAGAAAGCTAGAGAAGAAGTTTGAGGGGTTAGAACTCCAACACATACCACGAATCAAGAATCAAGCTGCTGATGATCTAGCGAAGATAGGTTCCACTCGGAAGCCTATCCCCAGCAACGTGTTCTTGGAGCATCTCCATACCCCGTCAGTACAAGAAGATCCCTTCAAGGAAGAGCCCCCTCAACCAATTAGTTCAACCGAACCGACTAAGATTGAGGTTCCAGTTGTGGTCGACTTGATCACGGAAGTCTTGGTGATCACGCCCGATTGGACGGTACCGTACATCACGTACATTCTTGGTTAGGAGCTCCCAGAGGATGAGGATGAAGCTCGCCAGATAGTCCATCGATCCAAAGCCTTCACTGTGATAAAAGGACAGCTTTACAGCGAAAGTGTCACAGGAGTGGCTCAACACTGCATCACCCCGGAAGAAGGTCGAATGATCCTAAACGATATCGACTCGGGGACCTGTGGTCACCATGCGTCCTCTCGGACCATCGTGGCCAAAGCATACCGAGCGGGATTCTATTTGCCTCGAGCAAGTGAGATGGCAAAAGAGATAGTCGACAAGTGCGCAGGTTGCCGGTTCTACTCCAACATGTCCCACAAGTCTGCGTCTGCCTTGAAGACTATTCCACTCATCTGGCCGCTTGCAGTCTGGGGGTTGGATATGGTTGGACCCTTCAAGACCGGCAAAAGTGGTTTCACCCATTTGCTTGTAGCAGTTGACAAGTTCACTAAGTGGATCGAGGCCAAGCCCATCAAAAACCTTGACGCAGGCACTGCCGTCAGTTTCATCAAGGAGTTGATATTCAGATATGGAGTTCCTCACAGCATTATCACAGATAACGGCTCCAACTTTGATTCTGATGAGTTCAAGGCGTTCAATGCGTCCCAAGGCACTCGGGTCGACTATGCATCGGTCGCACACCCGTAGTCGAATGGACAAGCAGAAAGGGCGAATGGTTTGATTATTCAAGGGTTAAAACACCGACTGATGCGCGACCTCAAGCACGCTGCTGGAGCTTGGGTGACTGAGTTACCATCTGTCTTATGGGGGCTGAGAACGACGCCGAACTGGTCGACTGACCGAACCCCTTTCTTCCTGCTATACGGCGCCGAGGCTGTGCTTCCGAGTGACTTGCTGCACAATGCCCCCCGAGTGGAACTCTTCTCAGAAGCTGAAGTGGAGCAGGAACGCGAAGATGCCGTTGATCTCCTGGAAGAGGAACGCGAGATGGCTTTGATTCGGTCAACCATCTATCAGCAGGATCTGCGTCGATTCCATGCCAGAAATGTCAGAGGTCGAGTGTTCTAGGAAGGAGACCATGTGCTCCGAGTGGATCAGAAACGGCCTCACAAGCATGCTCCGGCCTGGGAAGGTCCCTTCATCATCACCAAGGTGCTTCACAACGGAGCGTACCACATTTACAATGTAACCAAGAATATGGACGAGCCACGCGCATGGAATGCAGAGCTGCTTCGTCCTTTCTATACCTAAAATCACTTGACCCAACGAGTTGTAATAAAAGTTCTTCAGTTTTCTTACCAAAGACAAGATTTTTACAGTATCTTAATGATTGATTCCCCGTAATCATTTGTGTCTGAATCCCCCAGTGGGTGGCTTACCCGCGGACCTGATTCGCCTAAGTTCAAAAAACATTCCGAGTGGAGAGCAGTCCTCCCACTCGGGGGTTTAGCTGCGACCCCATACTCGCCTAAGTTAAAAAACATTCCGAGTGGAGAGCAGTCCTCCCACTCGGGGGCTTAGCTGCGACCCCGTACTCGCCTAAGTTAAAAAATATTCTGAGTGGAGAGCAATCCTCCCGCTCGGGGCTTAGCTGCGACCCCATACTCGCCTAAGTTAAAAAACACTCCGAGTGGAGAGCAATCCTCCTACTCGGGGGCTTAGTTGCGACCCTGTACTCGCCTAAGTTAAAAAACATTCCGAGTGGCGAGAAATCCTCCCACTT
>NC_041385.1:417636681-417647094 GCF_002162155.2 Triticum dicoccoides
TCCCACTCAGGGGCTTAGCTGCGACCCCGTACTCACCTAAGTTAAAAAACATTCTGCGTGGAGACCAATCCTCCCACTCGGAGGTTTAGCTGCGACCCCGTACTCGCCTAAGTTAGAAAACATTCCGAGTGGAGAGCAATCCTCCCACTCGGAGGCTTAGCTGCGACCCCGTACTCGCCTAAGTTAGAAAACATTCCGAGTGGAGAGTAATCCTCCCACTCGAGGGCTTAGCTGCGACCCCGTGATAACCCGCAAGTATACGGGATAGTTGTAGCCTCTTTCGATAAGTAAGAGTGTCGAACCCAACGAGGAGCTAAAGGTAGAACAAATACTCTCTCAAGTCCTATCGGCCACTGATACGACTCTACGCACGCTTGACGTTCGCTTTACCTAGAACAAGTATGAAACTAGAGGTACTTCATAGGTGTTGTTGGATAGGTTTGCAAGATAATAAAGAACACGTAAATATAAACTAGGGGCTGTTTAGATAAAGATGCAATAAAGTAAATAAAGCGAGTGTGGAAAAGTGGTGGTAGGAGTTGTGAAAGTGTCCCTAAGCAATTGACTACGTTACTAGACCGATAGCAAGTTTTATGTGGGAGAGGCATAAGCTAACATACTTTCTCTTCTTGGATCATATGCACTTATGATTGGAACTCTAGCAAGCGTCCGCAACTACTAAAGATTCATTAAGGTAAAACCCAACCATAGCATTAAAGCATCAAGTCCCCTTTATCCCGTACGCAACAATCCCCTTACTCGGGTTTATGCTTCTGTCACTCAAGCAACCCACCATAAAAGAATCATGAACGTATTGCAACACCCTACAGCGAGAATCTCCCACGCTTGCGCGACACGGAGGGCACAATAGAACAGCAACATAACCACAAGCAAATTAAATCAATCATAGCAATTCATCAACCACCAATAGGACAACGAAAATCTACTCAAACATCATAGGATGGCAACACATCATTGGATAATAATATGAAGCATAAAGCACCATGTTCAAGTAGAGGGTACAGCGGGTTGTGGGAGAGTGGACCACTGAATATAGATGGGGGAAGGTGATGGAGATGTTGGTGAAGATGATGGAGGTGTTGGTGAAGATCGCGGTGATGATGATGGCCCCCGACGGCATTCCGGCGCCACCGGAAGCAAGGGGGAGAGAGCCCCCCTTCTTCTTCTTCTTCATTGACCTTCGCCCTAGATGGGAGAAGGGTTTCCCCTCTGGTCCTTGGCTCCCATGGCATGGGAGGGGCGAGAGCCCGTCCGAGATTGGATATCTCTCTCTGTTTCTGCGTTCTGGAATTCTGCCCTGGCACCGTTTCCTTTATATCTGGAGATCCGTAACTCCGATTGGATTGAAACCTTCGCCCAGACTGTTTTCCAAAAATCAGCTTTCTTGCGGCCAAATAAGGGCATCAACCTCCTTACGGGTGGCCCATGAGAGTGGGGGGCGCACCCACTTTAAGTGGGCGTGGGCCCCTATCTCGTGGCCACCTCGGGCATCGTCTCGCGTTGATTCTTCCTCCCAAAAATCACAAATATTCCAAAATAATTCTCCGTCCGTTTTTATCCCGTTTGGACTCTGTTTGATATGGGATTTCTGCCAAACATAAAACATGCAACAGACAAGAACTGGCACTGGGCACTGGATCAATATGTTAGTCCTAAAAAGTTGTATAAAAAGTTGCCAAAAGTATATGAAATTGTAGAATATTGGCATGAAACAATCAAAAATTATAGATACGACGGAGACGTATCAACATCCCCAAGCTTAATTCCTGCTCGTCCTCGAGTAGGTAAATGATAAAAAAGATAATTTTTGATGTGGAATGCTACCTAGCATAATCTTGACCATAAGTCTAATCATGGCATGAATATTAAGACACGAGTGATTCAAAGCAATACTCTATCATTTGACATAAAAACAATAATACTTCGAGCGTACCAATAAAGCAATCATGTCTTTTCAAAACAACATGGCCAAAGAAAGTTATCCCTAGAAAATCATATAGTCTGGCTGTTGCTCTATCTTCATCACACAAAGTATTTAATCATGCACAACCATGATGACAAACCAAGCAATTGTTTCATACTTTAATAATCTCAAACTTTTTCAACTTTCACACAATACATGAGCGTGAGCCATGGATATAGCACTATAGGTGGAATAGAATATGATGGTGGAGGTTATGTGGAGAAGACAAAAAGGGAGAAAGTCTCACATCAACTAGGCGTATCAACAGGCTATGGAGATGCCCATCAATAGATATCAATGTGAGTGAGTAGGATTGCCATGCAACAGATGCACTAGAGCTATAAGTGTATGAAAGCTCAAACTGAAACTAAGTGGGTGTGCATCCAACTTGCTTGCTCATGAAGACCTCGGGCATTTGAGGAAGCCCATCATCGGAATATACAAGCCAAGTTCTATAATGAAAATTCCCACTAGTATATGAAAGTGATAATCAAGAGACTCTCTATATGAAGAACATGGTGCTACTCTGAAGCACAAGTGTGGTAAAAGGATAGTAACATTGCCCCTTCTCTCTTTTTCTCTCATTTTTTTCTTTTTTCTTTTTTTCTTTTTTTCTTTTGTTTTTGGTGGGCTTCTTTAGCCTCCTTTTTTATTTGGGCTTCTTTGGCCTCTTTTATTTTTCATAAAGTCCGGAGTCTCATCCCGACTTGTGGGGGAATCATAATCTCCATCATCGTTTCCTCACTGGGGCAATGCTCTAATAATGATGATCATCACACTTTTATTTACTTACAACTCAATATTACGACTCGATATCTCGAACAAAGATATGACTCTATATGAATGCTTCCGGCGGTGTACCGGGATGTGCAATGATCTAGCATAGCAATGACATCAAAAAATGGACAAGCCATGAAAACATCATGCTAGCTATCTTACAATCATGCAAAGCAATATGACAATGAATGCTCAAGTCATGTATATGATGATGATGGAAGTTGCGTGGCAATATACCTCGGAATGGCTATGGAAATGCCATGATAGGTAGATATGGTGGCTGTTTTGAGGAAGATATAAGGATATTTATGTGTGATAGAGCATATCGTATCACGGGGTTTGGATGCACCAGCGAAGTTTGCACCAACTCTCAAGGTGAGAAAGGGCAATGCACGGTACCGAAGAGGCTAGCAATGATGGAAGGGTGAGAGTGCGTATAATCCATGGACTCAACCTTAGTCATAAAGAACTCATATACTTATTGCAAAACTCTACAAGCCATTGAAAACAAAGTACTACGCGCATGCTCCTAGGGGGATAGATTGGTAGGAAAAGACCATCGCTCGTCCCCGACCACCACTCATAAGGAAGACAATCAATAAATAAAATTGTGCTCCAACTTCATCACAAAGCGGTTCACCATATGTGCATGCTACGGGAATCACAAACCTCAACACAAGTATTTATACTAATCCACAATCACCAACTAGCATGACTCTAATATCACCACCTTTATATCGCAAAACTATTGCAAGGAATCAAACATATCATATTCAGCGATCTACAAGTTTATGTAGGATTTTATGACTAACCATGTGAATGACCAATTCCTGTCATCTCTCTAAATTGATATAAGTGAAGCAAGAGAGTTTAATTCTTTCTAAAAAAGATATGCCCACGCTCTAACAACTATAGGTGAAGGAAAAGAGCATTCTACAAATGGCGGTTTTCTATGTGAAGAGAAACAGGCAATCCAAACTTCAAATGATATAAGTGAAGCACGTGAAGCATTCTATAAAGCCATACTCAAAAGATTGAAGTGAAGTGCAATGAGCATTCTATAAATCAACCAAGGACTATCTCATACCAGCATGGTGCATAAAAGAAAAGTGAAAACTAAATGCAAAAGACGCTCCAAGATTGCACATATCGCATGAACGAAACGAATCCGACAACATACCGATACTTGTTGAAGAAAGAGGGGATGCCTTCCGGGGCATCCCCAAGCTTAGACGCTTGAGTCTCCTTGAATATTTACTTGGGGTGCCTCGGGCATCCCCAAGCTTGAGCGCTTGCCTCTCTTTCTTTTCCTCATATTGAGACATCCTCGATTAGACACTTCATCCACACAAAACTTCAACAGAAAACTCGGTAAGATCCGTTAGTATAATAAAGCAAATCACCACTCTAAGTACTGTTGCAAACCAATTCATATTTTATTTTTGCATTGTGTCTACTGTTATATAACTTTTCCATGGCTTAATCCACTAATATAAATTGATAGATTCATCAAAACAAGCAAACTATGCATCAAAAACAGAATCTGTCAAAAACAGAACAGTCTGTAGAAATCTGAACATCCACCATACTTCTGGTACCCAAAAAATTCTACAAAAATTAGGAAAAATAAACTAGTTGTATAACAAGACAGTGCAAAAGGAATAATAACCAATTGACGTTCCATTTAAAAATGTAAAATTGCGCACTACAGCCAAAGTTTCTGTCCTGCACCGTACAAACCAACAAGCATTGTAAACATCCTAAAGGCAAACCTTGGCACATTATTTTTATAATACAATGGAATTATACAAGGGGATAATTATTTTTGATGAAAAGTTTCTGTAATCAAGATTCACAAAGTTTCCGTGAGCATGAACAAAGTTCAAGGAGCTCTCCCACTTCAACAATGCTTGTCTTTCTCACTTTCACTTTCCTTTTTTGAAAAGTTTTAGGTTCCCTCTTTATTTTTTTGTTTTTAAACTATATGAAGGCACTCAACAGAAATAAATGACTCTCTAAAACTTCCGGGTTGTCTCCCTGGCAGCACTTTCTTTAAAGCCATTAAGCTAGGCATTTAGTGCTCAAGTAATGAATCCACCCGGATCCCATGGTATATCAAAGCCAATTTTAATTAACAATGATTTATAATTTAGTAGTGAGAACAAAGTAACATATATCAAGCAACAACGAAGTCTAACTCTTTTCCTATGTATCGGCATGTCATAAAAGAACAATTCCTGCACACCGAGTAAAGGCCAATGCATAGTATAAGCAGTTTCTTGCAATTCTATCGTGTTGGAAACATAGAGAGGTAGAGACATAGTTCCTCTCGTATAATAATTGCAAGTAGGAGCAGCAAGCACATGCATATCACATTCATCAAAATTATCATGTGCAATGGTAAAAGGCAACCCATCAATGTAATCCTTAATAAGCACAAACTTCTCCGATATAGTGTAGTTGGGAGAATTCAAAAAGATAATAGGACTATCATGCGTGGGTGCAATAGCAACAATTTCATGTTTAATATAAGGAACTATAGCAAGTTCATCTCCATAAGCATAATTCATATTGGCATCTTGGCCACAAGCATAGCAAGCATCATCAAAAAGGGATATTTCAAGAGAATCAACGGGATCATAGCAATAATCATAGCAATCATCCTTCGGTAAGCACGAAGGGGAATTAAACAATGTATGAGTTGAAGAGTTATTCTCATTAGAAGGTGGGCACGGGTGATCAATCCGCTCTTCCTCCTTTTGTTCTTCGCTCTCCTCATCATCTTTTTCATCCAATGAGCTCACAGTTTCATCAATTTCTTCTTCCATAGCTTCCTGCAAAATATTAGTCTCTTCTTGGACAGCGGAGACTTTCTCAATAAATGCATTAATATAGTAATTGTATTCATAATTTTCATAGCAATATCTAAGTATAGCAAGATTTTCAGGCCTATAAACATCATCATCTAAAGCTTCATACTTTTCAAACAAAGATTCAATTTCATAAGCAGCCTTAAAAGCAACAAATTCTTCTATTTGTTCCACATCATAGTAATCATATATACCATTAGCATAAGAAGCTAAGGTTTCATTATCATTAAATTTGCATGAAAAGGGAAGGTGTGGAGCCTTCATCCTAGAGCAACAAGTAATATCATATCTCAAGCATAGATCCCGGGCATACCAACACAACATATTAAGTTGATCCCATAATAGTTTCCCTTTTTGTGTAAAGCGATAATCCCTAAAGTATTCACGTTGATCCAACGTGTCTCCCATTATAAAGTTGAATGGGGTTTTCTCAGGATTATCAAAGTAGTACATAATATCTCTCACATAATGAGAATTGAGGGTTTTAGGAGTTACCCCATCTTCATGAGTAGCAAGTACACCCAATTTTTTTTGGTATTTTGTGTTCCATATCCATAACTAATGAGAAAGAACAACTAAGAATAGCAAATAAAAATTAATTAGTGATAAAGCAAACAAGCACACACGAGAATATTCACCCCATGCTATGACTCCCCGGCAACGGCGCCAGAAAAAGGTCTTGATAACCCGCAAGTACACGGGATAGTCGTAGCCTCTTTCGATAAGTTAGAGTGTCGAACCCGACGAGGAGCTAAAGGTAGAATAAATACTCTCTCAAGTCCTATCGGCCGCTGATACGACTCTACGCACGCTTGACGTTCGCTTTACCTAGAACAAGTATGAAACTAGAGGTACTTCATAGGTGTTGTTGGATAGGTTTGCAAGATAATAAAGAACACATAAATATAAACTAGGGGCTGTTTAGATGAAGATGCAATAAAGTAAATAAAGCGACTATGGAAAAGTGGTGGTAGGAGTTGTGAAAGTGTCCCTAAGCAATTGACTATGTTACTAGACCGATGGCAAGTTTTATGTGGGAGAGGCATAAGCTAACATACTTTCTCTTCTTGGATCATATGCACTTATGATTGGAACTCTAGCAAGCGTCCGCAACTACAAAAGATTCATTAAGGTAAAACCCAACCATAGCATTAAAGCATCAAGTCCCCTTTATCCCGTCCGCAACAATCCCCTTACTCGGGTTTATGCTTCTGTCACTCAAGCAACCCACCATAAAAGAATCATGAACGTATTGCAACACCCTACAACGGGAATCCCTCACGCTTGCGCGACACGGAGGGCACAATAGGACAGCAACATAAGCACAAGAAAATTAAATCAATCATAGCAATTCATCAACCACCAATAGTACAACGAAAATCTACTTAGACATCATAGGATGGCAACACATCATTGGATAATAATATGAAGCATAAAGCACCATGTTCAAGTAGAGTGTACAGCGGGTTGCGGGAGAGTGGACCTCTGAATATAGATGGGGGAAGGTGATGGAGATGTTGGTGAAGATGATGGATGTGTTGGTTAAGATCGTGGTGATGATGATGGCCCCCGGCGGCGTTCCGACGCCACCGGAAGCAAGGGGGAGAGAGCCCCCCTTCTTCTTCTTCTTCTTCCTTGACCTTCTCCCTAGATGGGAGAAGGGTTTCCCCTCTGGTCCTTGGCTCCCATGGCGTGGGAGGGGCGAGAGCCCCTCCGAGATTGGATATATCTCTCTATTTCTGCATTCTGGAATTCTGCCCTGGCACCGTTTCCTTTATATCTGGAGATCCGTAACTCCGATTGGATTGAAACCTTCACCCAGATCGTTTTCCAAAAAATAGCTTTCTTGCGGCCAAAGAAGGGCATCAACCGCCTTACGGGTGGCCCACAAGAGTGGGGGGCGCCCCCACTTTAAGTGGGCGTGGGCCCCTATCTCGTGGCCACCTCGGGCATCATCTCGCGTTGATTCTTCCTCCCAAAAATCACAAATATTCCAAAATAATTCTCCGTCCGTTTTTATGCCGTTTGGACTCCGTTTGATATGGGGTTTCTGCGAAACATAAAACATGCAACAGATAGGAACTGGCACTGGGCACTGGATCAATATGTTAGTCCCAAAAAATAGTATAAAAAGTTGCCAAAAGTACATGAAAGTTGTAGAATATTGGCATGAAACAATCAAAAATTATAGATACGACGAAGACGTATCACCCCGTACTCACCTAAGTTAGAAAACATTCCGAGTGGAGAGCAACCCTCCCACTCGGAGGCTTAGCTGCGACCCCGTACTCGCCTAAGTCACAAAGGTCCTCTGAGCTACATCACAAGTACAACACGCGCTCCATCCCAATCAGCAAGGACGACGAGGTTTTGATTGAATACCACGTCTGAGCTGCGCCACAAGTACAATGTACGCTCCATCCCAATCCGCAAGGACGACGGGGTGTCGACTGAGCATATCGTCAGACCCACTCGACGAAAGGTGAAAAGATCAAGTTCACTCGGAATCGAAAGAAATTCAAAAGCGATAAAGGCAAAAGCCATGGTATTCAAAGAAAACCAAATTCAGATAAATCCCACAAAATTTCAGAACCACAATGGGCAGAAGTACTCAGGCATCAAGCCTGAAAGAGTTTAACGGTTACATAACCACTTGGCATTCTGAGGCAAATAAATGTGGGGGCATAATGTTTGTTCACTCGGTAAGAGGAGGACTTGCTGGATCGCAAAAGCTATCAAGGCCGATGTTGTCTGCAATGCGAGTGGCGACATCAAGGAAGGTGTCCATAAAGGACCGGAAGCTGAGCTTCTTGGTGTTGGCAACCTTGAGAGCCACCAGCTTGTCTTCTCTGACATCCTTGCAGTGCACTCGGACCAATCACAAAGCGGCATCGGCGCCACAACAAGCAGATGAGTTCTTCCATTCCTGCACTCAACCAGGGATTTGATTCAGTCGAGTCATCAGAGACTCGAGATCCTGTGAGAGTTCTGTCCGAGGCCAGAGTTCAGCATCAATCCGCGTCATTGCTGTCTTTAGACGAGCGAGATAATCCACAACACTATCAGGCGAGACTCCAACCGCAGCACAGTTATTGCAACGTCATCTTTGATAGGAGATCTTATGGGGTCAAGACCTGTCTCGACCCACCCAGTTTCTGCTTTGAAGTCTTGACAAAGTTCTGCACAGTCGAAAAAGCAGTGAGTTAGCAGTTTAACAAGACATGACAGTCGACATCAACAAATAAGTCGAACAAGAGGAAATACCTTCAAGCTTCAAGACCAACTTCACAGCAAGCTGCCCCAGATAAGACTCCAATTCGCCCTTCTTAGCCTTGAGACTTCCAACTTCGTCAGTCAAGCTTTCCTTGTCCTTCTTCAACCGCGCAACCTCCTGGTTGGCTTCAGAAACGGCAGTCTTCAACTTGGAATTCTCCTCTTCCGACTTGCTAACTGAGGCAACTTCTTGTCCGCAAGTGCCGTTTTCTCTCGCACCTCCTTCTGGGCTGCGGCAAGATCTTGATCCTTCTTCTCCAGAGCCTGCTTCATTTTCTCTAAAGAAATAACATTCTTCAAACGAGCTTGGAGTTGACAGTTTTCACTACGCACATCTGTTCGAGTGGAGTCACTTGGTTCAAAGAGACTAAAAGAAAAAGACACACACAGAGAGAGAGAGAGTCATAAGGTGGACAGTCGACGAATGGTTACCTCCCATGGTAGCTGCTTCATCTTGGGCCTTCTTGAGGTTCTTCTTGGCCAGTTCCAGATCAAGGTTGAGGCTGATCTGCTTCTTCCCCAGTTCAGAAAATTGGGCTCCAAGATCACAAGACTTCCGCAATCAACAAATAAGATATGTCAGTCGACGGAAACAAAAGTCAATCACAGTGAAAGTTTCTCTAAGACTACCGCTGAATCAAACATTCAACAGTAGTCTCAGGGAATACACCCAGTGGGTGCACTTGGCATGCCCCCACTGGTCCGGTTTTACACTCGGCATGGTCTGACCAGCATGAGTAAAAAAAGAAGAAGAGATTCTCAGACCCCAGCCGACTACCAGCAGTCGACCGCGATCTCGAGGACTACACCCAGTGGGTGCACTCTGCGTACACCCACTGGTTCAGAGAAACACTCGACTCAACCTGGTCGACTCAAGTGGAAGAACTATTCAACTCTAAGTCAGAAACACCCCAGTGGGTGATTGGATGTGAAATGCAGACCCATGATATATGCACATAAAAGGTTCCAAAACGCTCATCCAAGGACACCGTATGGACAATGAAGCAACAGTCGCAACTATCACTACTTGATACGTCTCCAACGTATCTATAATTTTTGATTGTTCCATGCTATTATATTACCCCTTTTAGATGTTTATGGGCTTTATTTACACATTTCTATCATTTTGGGACTAACCTACTAACCGGAGGCCCAGCCCATATTGCTGTTTTTTTTGCCTATTTCAGTATTTCGAAGAAAAGGAATATCAAACGGAGTCCAAACGGAATGAAACCTTCGGGAGCGTGATTTTTGGAACGAACGTGATCCGGAGAGCTTCGAGTGCAAGTCAAGAAGCTTCCGAGGGCCCCACGAGATAGCCCCCCCCCCCCCTGTAGGGCGCGCCCCCTGTCTCGTGGGCCCCTCGGGCGGCCACCGACGTACTTCTTCCTCCTATATATACCTACGTACCCCGAAAACATCCAGGGGCACCACAAAACACAATTTCCACCGCCGTAACCTTCTGTATCCATGAGATGTCATCTTGGAGCCTTCGCCGGCACTCTACCA